>NW_019396070.1:0-69118 GCF_000591075.1 Eurytemora carolleeae | reverse complement strand
GGATAGGTTCGGTTGGGAACGTAATAATGATGAAAAGCTTTTTTAAATTTGGCTTTTTTAAAGAAAATTTTGGAATCAGTTAATAAAAAAGAAAAGATAAATTTTTGTCTTCTGGAAATCGTAAAATACATTTTCTAAGAATAAATATTGAAAGAATAATCATATGAATACATTTTGGATAAAAGAAAAAAGTAAGAAGGATGAATCATGAATGACTATCAATGAAAGGATAGGTGAAAATATCAATGAAAGGATAGATAAATATATTAATAAAAGTATGAATATATCAATGAAAGGATGAATGAATACATTGATAAAAGGATAAATGAATATATTAATAAAAGGATTAATTAATTTATTAATGAAAGGATGAATGAATACATTAATAAAAGTATAGGTGAATATATCAATGAAAGGATAGATGAATATATCAATGAAAGGATATATGAATATATCAATGAAAGGATAAATGAATATATCAATGAAAGGATGAATATGTATCAATGAAAGGATGAATGAATATATTTATAAAAGTATAGGTGAATATATCAATGAAAGGATAAATAAATATATCAATGAAAGGATTAATGAATACATTAATAAATGGAAAGATGAATATATATCAATGAAAGAATAAATGAATAAATCAATGTTTGCTACGTATAGGTGTAAGGATGAATGAATGAATGAATGAATGAATGAATGAAAGCATGTAATGTCCAAAGCTAAGTGCGCATACTTTGAAGGACGCTATAAAGCGCCCCACCCGATATATTCAAATGCACGGGTTGAAGGGAGGGAACAGAGTTAATAAATGAGAGGGGGGAGAGGATGATAGTTTAAGGGGCACTGGCTGGGTGTATGGAGGGGAGGGAGGAAAGCAGTTTAAAGTCACTAAGATAATAAACTTACTCAGTTTCTTTATGAAAATATCATAAAGAATTATCTTCTTATTGATCTCATTAATTTAGAAATAATCTGAACCTCCATCTTCTCTTCCTAGTTGTTCTCTTCTTAGTTGTTCTCTTCCTAGTCCTTCTCTTCCTAGTCCTTCTCTTCCTAGTTCTTCTCTTCCTGGTTCTTCTCTTCTTAGTTCTTCCCCTCCTAGTTCTTCTCTTCCTAGTTTTTCTCTTCCTAGTTCTTCTCTTCCTAGTCCTTCTCTTCCTAGTTCTTCTCTTCCTAGTTCTTATCTTCCTAGTTCTTCTCTTCCTAGTTCTTCTCTTCCTAGTTCTTCTCTTCCCAGTTCTTCTCTTCCTAATTCTTCTCTTCCTAATTCTTCTCTTCCTAGTTCTTATCTTCCATGTTCTTCTCTTCCTAGTTCTTTTCTTCCTAGTTCTTCTCTTCCTAGTTCTTCTCTTCCTATTTCTTCTCTTCCTAGTTCTTATTTTCCTAGTTCTTCTCTTCCTAGTTCTTCTCTTCCTAGTTCTTCTCTTCCTAGTTCTTCTCTTTCTAGTTCTTCTCTTCATAGTTCTTCTCTTCCTAATTCTTCTCTTCCTAGTTCTTCTCTTCCTAGTTCTTCTCTTCCTAGTTCTTATCTTCCTAGTTCAAGTTTTTCTCTAAATTCCATTTTTTATTGATTTCACGAGTTAAAAGTCCCTATTGACACTCAAGGTTATTATGAAGGACTAGTTCCACCATGTATAAACAGTATTTAACACACGAGAAAACATCTCTCCTGCCAAATTATTTAATATTATATAATTATTAATGATCTATTTCTATTTTCTGAATTTTGTAAAGTTGCATCAAGTCAACCGTTTAGATTTCAAGGCTCTTCGTTCCAGTTTATTTGTCTTGTTTTAGTTTAATTATATTGTTTTATTTTTATCTTTAAACCATATTCCTTCCTGCTAACTTATACTTATATTGCTTTTGTCAAGGGTTAAGCAGAAACAATGAACTTGAGATAAACTTATCTCTGTTTATCTTTCAAAAACTTTTGTCTCGTAATTGATTAAAATCATATTTGCATGGTTAAAATTAAAAAATAATATCCTTGAATTTAAAACCAAGTAAAAGGATGATTTTCAAAGATAATATATTTACCAAATGTCTAACTTTAATGAACAACTTGCCAAAACTACAGTTACAAATTACATATAGTTCAGACTTAGAATATATATGGATTTATCTTAGAATTAGTGGGATAGGTTCGGTTAGATTTAATCAATATTTTATTTTAACTTGGTGTTCAGGGTGCTCCGCGCCCCTTTTCTAGTAACAATTTTTACATTTAAATTTAGGTTAGGACAGTTTAGGGGGTAGAGCGCTGCGGCCACACTTCTTGGCCGAGCGCCGCGCATAGGACAGGCTAGGGGCCGAGCGCTGCGGCCAAGAGTTATTATTTATTATTTATAATAACTCATAAATAAATTTCATGTACTTTTTTTAAATGAAGGGGCTTGAAATCGTTCTCGAGGATATGAGAAGCTTTGTTTAAACACGTATAACACAGCTCTGGAACTAGGTTTATTGTACACAAATAAAAATAATTTTTTACATAAATAATGTGGAACTAACACCTTTTTAATTACTTTGTGAGGTTTAGAGCATCTTTAACACAGANCTAGGTCAATATACAGACAGGTTAAATATAGTTTTATCTCCATGCTAGGTCAATATACAGACAGGTTAAATATAGTTTTATCTTCATGCATGGTCAATATACAGACAGATTAAATATAGTTTTATCTCCATGCATGGTCAATATACAGACAGGTTAAGTATAGTTTTATCTCCATGCTATGTCAATATACAGACAGGTTAAATATAGTTTTATCTTCATACTATTTGTATTTTTATTATGATTTCTATATTCAATAGTTTATCCTCTCTCTTATTAACCAAAGTTTTTCTGTATTTTCTTTCTTCAATTTTTTATGTTTATTTTAGCATTTTCATTCGCATCTTTTTTGGAATGGTTAAGATTTTTTTAAGATTCTCAGTGGTTATTTAAAGACACTGTCTCGTAACTAGATAGAATGGCATGTCCAATTTACAACGGTATCCTTAAAAGCTTAGCATGTTCATGTATGAATTAGAACTCCATGTTTAATTTTTTTGAAAGCTGTTTTTTATATGTGTTTTCTCTGCAAAGGACTTGTGCATTTCATGCTTCAGAAACAGTTGAGAAATTGTCATAATTAAACACTTTTAAAGGCAAATAAATGACTTACCTTCCACATTATTGATCAGATTTAGATTTCAAGGGCACCATAGTAAATGGGACATGCCCCTCTTTAAGCCTCCTAAAGAGAATTTTCGACGATAATCCCTTTAAGTATCACGTGCAGTTTTAGTTTTCATAAAATAATATCGGATTAAATTTTTTCAGAATTTAAACAGTGATTTTACTGACTCCGCCCTGGGGACAGACAAGTCTGCTCCACCCTATGGGAACTTCCAGCTTAGAGAGTCCACGATGCAATCCATCCTAAACAATCCTAAGTATGGTCCAAGGTCGGAGCTAGGAACGAATATGTTTACCTACCTCAAATTTGGTTTACCTAGAGTACTACCCCCAGGGAAAGGCGAGCAGGTAGGAATTTTTTTCTCTTAATTTTTTCTCGAGCGTTTAAAGATTTTTCCAATAAATTAGGAAAATGTTTTTTTTTCTTTTATTAAATCCCTTCATTTGTTTTTATTGAGCGCTACATTATTTTAAAGCCTTTGTCTCCCATTATAGGGCGGAGTGCTTTGAGATTTACTTCCTTCAAAATGACAAACTAACTAAAGCTGCGTTATCTTCAATATTTAATCAAATATAAAACATATATTTATTTTCTGATTAATCGCAATAAACAAAAATTAGTTTTATTTTTTGAAACAAATTTTTTATCGATGAATTAGATTTTTTATAATTATTTTTTGATTTTTTTATGAATATGTTTTTTGCTCAACATTTTTATAGAGTTTTCTTATTTCTTAACAAATTATCATCCAAGATAGAAGTTTCGAAAAACGTGATGATTTAGTACAGATTAGAGGACTAAAGATAAAATCTTTTTTAAACTGTAAGACAACTTTTAAACTTTTGGTTTGTTTTTGAGGACTTTAGAAAAGGTTCCATAAAAATCTAAGAAGTTCAAAAAGTCTTAAAATTGTTTAGTATAAAATGTTGCTTATCTTACAAATTTGACACTAAGAGCAAATATATGCGAAAAACGAAACAGAAAACGAAACAGAAAACCAAACAGAAACCTAAACAGAAAACCAAACAGGAAACAAAACAGGAAACAAAACAGGAAACGAAACAGAAAACGAAACAGAAACCGAAACAGAAACCGAAACAGAAAACGAAACAGAAAACAAAACAGAAAACGAAACAGAAAACGAAACAGAAAAAAACAACCCTAGATGAACCCCCAAATTAACCCTAGATGCACCCCCAAAAAATTGCGTATAAGGTCCAAGAGTGAAAATTGGTTCGTTCTCAGGTTTATGAACAAAAATTCGTTTACTTATCTTATCTGTGTAATCTGTAGTTTGCAGAGACAACATCAAATGTTATGACTTTTAACCCTTTTCATAATTATTAGTTGGATAAAGACGACTTTTAATCCTTTTTTATTCTAGCAGTAATTTGATTTTACTTGTTAGAGGTTAATTGGAAATTAATTGGGGAGTTGATTCAGTTTTTAGCTTTGGTTTAATTAGACCCTGATTAATTAGAGAGAAAATTGTTAATATCAGTTTCTATATCAGATATAAGATACAGAGTGTCCATATTATGACAACTTAATATTTGTCTTTAATATACGCGGCGTTAGTTCTTCAATCTAACTGAATACCGTGTTACCCACAAAAGATAAGACTCCAAAGACAACTGCAAATTTTAAAAAGATTGTATTTTGTTTAATTTATATAATCGTTTAAGTTTGCAGCTATGCACTTTTTTACCTGCATGCAGAAGACCCAAACTAAGGGGCATCAAATAAAATCCATTAAAAAAGTTTGACCTTTTGCGGATAACCCTGTATAGTATCATGATTTAAATAATGATATTTTTAACCTTTACTAAAAACACTATGAGCAGGTGGTTAATCTAATCCGTATTGGGACTACAGAGCGTCCCAAATCATTTTAGATTATCTCCAATCTTTAACGCCAAAATACGCACAAAGTACTCGAAAAATCTAGCATTTTCTGCAAAAAAATTCCTATTTGCCGTATTAAATTTTTCAAAATCATTTCTTCTTCTTAAATTTTCTGATTTGTCCCCCAAATCCTAATCTTCGCTGTAAAATCTGTTTTTATAAATGCTGCGGCAGCGTAAGTTTGTCAAATTAATATTTAGTTTCAGTAAAATCTCTTTAATACTGAATAATCTAATTACAGGGACCGGATAACTCCTCTGGATATGATTCAACTGATGAAGAGGTCAGTTTTATCTATATTTGCCTATGCCCCCCCCTAAATGTTCCATCATATTTTTGTTATTTATTACAATTCTAATATGTGGAAAAAGTTAAATTATTTAATAATACTAATCATGATGGTGGTAGATTAATTTGATTTAGTACGGATCACGCCTTCAGTCATAATTCTAACTATATTTTAATTTATATCTATATAGATATTGATTTTGACGAGAAAATGTCATATTTTATAATTTATTATGATGCTGGTTATTAAATATAATTGACATCCCTTGTCAAAGTAATGAAAATTTAAAAAAAAAGATGGATCAGGATTTTGTGAGATATACAGTAGTCCTGTATTTAGGTTGGATACAGAGGTCAGGGACTAAGAGCTGCACGGAGTGAAGATGTTCTAAACCGGCCTGTAGAGAGCAGGAGATATAAAGGGTAAGTTAATAAATATATGAAAAAATATTCCGGAAGAAAAGAGTAAGGATGAAAAAGGAGACTAGGGATGGAAAAGAAGACTAAGAATGAAAAGAAAGAGTAAGTATGAAAGAAAATAATAAGGATGACAAAAAGTAAGAATGAAAAAAGAAGGTAAAGGATGAAAGATAAAAGTAAAGATTAAAAAGAAGAGTAAGGATGAAAAGGAAGAGTAAGGATGAAATGAAAGAGTAAGGATGAAATAAAGAGTAAGGATGTAAAGGAAGAGTAAGGATGAAAAGGAAGAGTAAGGATGTAAAGGAAGAGTAAGGATGAAATAAAGAGTAAGGATGCAAAGATCAATAAGAAATAATGAGGATGATCCAATTATATGTTATTCCAACCATGAATAGTGCATAAGAGTAAGGAAGCAAAAAGAACTCTTTATCTTTAAGCTAAAGATATCCTGAGATAAATGAAAAATGGTCAATCCACACTCTGCAGGGTTGCGCGCACTCCAGACTCTGCCTGGAGAGTTGGTGTCGGGACGGATCATAGTAGTATAGTAGTATCCGAGTATACGTGCGTGCAGAGTCTATACAATTAGACCTGGATAAACAAGGTGTTTCCCATCCAGTGAATAAATATGTAGAATAAATCCTGAACCGTGATTGACAAAATTTATATTTACAATTCTGGACTGCTTGTTTCAAGATTGGTTAATATTACTAGTAAGATATTTATTATCACACCTTACTAATGGAATTCCCAATGTTTGGTTCGTCAGCCCCTCCTCCCCTTTCTGAACATTTTCCACTTCCCGTTTTTTAAAAGATTTGTTCAATTAAGAATAAAATCATGTACTTTATTCTCCATTCTTTCAAAGTTAAAATATGCAAAAAAGTAGTTTGTCTTAACTCCGACGCTCGGCCCGGACGTGTGGCGCTCGTACACTAAACTCTACACTTACTCAGACTAAGATATTGGCTAACCATATGCTAGGGTCATCTCGTTAGCCTATAGTTTTAGTAAATTAAAAAATGAATTTGCAATTTATAACTTGCACAATCCAAAACAAAGAAATGTTTTAAGAAGTTTTATGGTTTTTTATATTTAGGAAGTTAACCCTTAAATTACATAGCTTATAGATTTTAAATTTTTTTTATTTTCTTCTAGTTTCAATTTTTATAAATCTTTAATATATTCCCGGTATCCTTCCCCAGATTCACTTATCATCAGACTTATGGCCCTGCCTTTAAAGGAAGAAAAGACATTATAATCGGTTTTAATCTTGGAGAAAATTATGTTTAAAGTACAGTTGGGTCAGATATATACTAACCTAGGCTTCTTAACGGTGAATCCTTATCTCGGAATCTACGTAGATACATGTATTTATATTCATGATATATATATAAATATATATATATATATATAAACATCCTTTCTATTTATAACTGTGTGACGGTCATAACTATTTGCATATTTGTATTCTTTAATATTTTATATCTATAGACAACATAGACCGGGGTTTTCTTATTTTTCCTAAATTTTGTTCAAATACTGTTTTATAATGCTACCATCCTTCTGTAAATATTGTCAGGGTTTCTCCTCTAACCCTGGTTTTATAATTGGACGGATAGATATTGGTTCAAGACAGATTAGAAATCATACAAGTACACCTGGAGATGATACCAGTACTCCCAAATATACCTGGAGATACTATTAGTACTCCCCAGTATACCAGGAGATACTATCAGTACTCCCCAATATACCAGGAGATACTATCAGTACTCCCCAGTATACCATGAGATACTATCAGTACTACCCAATATACCAGGAGATTCAACCAGTACTCCCCAAAATACCTGTAGTTACTACCACCAGTACTCCCCAATATACCAGGAGATACTAACAGTACTCCCCAGTATACCATGAAAGATACTATCAGTACTCCCCAGTTAACCATGGGAGATACTATCAGCACTCCCCAATTTACCAGGAGATACTATCAGTACTTCCCAGTTTACTAGGAGATACTATCAGCACTCCCCAATTTACCAGGAGATACTATTAGTACTTCCCAGTTTACCAGGAGATGCTATCAGTACTCCCCAATTTACCAGGAGATACTATCAGTACTTCCCAGTTTACTAGGAAATACTATCAGCACTCCCCAATTTACCAGGAGATACTATCAGTACTTCCCAGTTTACCAGGAGATACTATCAGTACTTCCCAGTTTACCAGGAGATACTATCAGTACTCCCCAATTTACCAGGAGATACTATCAGTACTTCCCAGTTTACTAGAAGATACTATCAGTACTTCCCAATATACCTAGAGATACTAACTGTACTCCCCAATATACCAGGAGATACTATCAGTACTCCCCAATATTCCAGGAGATACTATCAGTACTTCCCAGTTTACTAAGAGATACTATCAGAACTCAACCAGTATACCAGGATATACTATCAGTACTCCCCAGTTTGCCATGGGAGATACTATCAGTACTCCTGTTCTCTCAGTATACCTGGAGATATATATTTGATACTACCACTACTCCCAAGTTTACATGGAGATATTTGAAACTATGCTAGTACTCCCCACACTGCGATTTAATGGTCTCACGCTCTCAAGCAAAAATCGTTAAGAATTTTGCCAATAACTTCTAAAAAACCACATCTAACAACAAGTGCTTTACAGTGCTAAAATGTACATGTAAAGGGCTACAGAAAAGCATAAGTGAGTTAGAGCGGTAAAATTTAAGCTTAGGGCGTTGCGACACTTCAAAGTCAGCCCTGTCTTAAAAATTGATGAGACTGTTTATAAGGAGGCTGAATCTATGTGCCCAGTATACCCAGAGATATATGATACTCCCTGTTCTCCAGTTTTCTCAATTATACCCAGAGATATATAATACTCCCTGTTTTCCTGTTCTCTCAAGTATACCCAGAGATATATGATACTCCCTGTTCTCCTGTTCTCTCAAGTATACCCAGAGATATATGATACCCCTTTTATCCTGTTCTCTTAGTATACATGGAGATAATGGATTCTTCTCGTTCTCTTGTTCTCTCTAGTATACCCGGAGATATCTCACACTTCCTGTTCTCCTGTTCTCTCCAGTATACACGGAGATGTTTATTAAACTCAGTTCGGACACATCCGGACTTTTCGTCATGGACAGAACAGAAATTCTCACAAAATAATCGTGCGAAGATAATTCTTGAAATATCCAAGATTTTGATGAATTACTAGAAAACAGGACGATTTATCATCTACAAACACAGTATGCACGGTATACACCCCCCCCCCCTTCTTCTTGTACTAGGTCCAGTTTAATAGCTAAAATCCGTTATTAACAGTATTATATTTGTCTTAGCACGAACTATAAAGCAATTATTTAAAATATCACGTGACTAGAACCATCCCTAACTCATCCTTGTGGTCTATTAAACTGTGCCGAGGGCTCCAACTTTGCAATTAAATTCGAATAAAAATGTTTAATTCTTTGGTCATCTGGTAACACACGGTGTGAGGGATCAAGTGTTAATTCTTAGTATTTGACGCCTTTTGGTTTTAGGGTTCGAGATGGCAGGGTGAAGAGTGCAAGTGAAGCAAACCTTTTGGGATCAGATGTTTACTATGATCAACAGGAAACCCGGAGCTCTAGGAAACCACAAGGTAGGAAAACCTTAGCTCTAGGTAACCACAAGTTAGGAAACCCTTAGTTCTAGGGAACCACAAGATAGGAAAACCGTCGCTCAAGGAAGGAAACCCGGAGCTCAGGGAAAGAACAAGGTAGGAAACCCGAAGCTCAAGTAAACCATCAAGTAGGAAACCCGGAGCTCAGGGAAACAACAAGGTAGGAAACCCGGAGCTCAAGTAAACCATAAGGTAGGAAACCCGGAGCTCAAGGAAACCATCAGGTAGGAAATCCGGAGCTCAAGGAAACCATCAGGTAGGAAACCCGGAGCTCTAGGAAACCACAAGGTAGGAAACTCTTAGCTCTAGGAAACCACAAGGTAGGTAACCCTGAGATCGGGGAAACAGCAAGATAGGAAACCCGGAGCTCTAGGATACCATCAGGTAGGAAACCAAGAACTCAAGGAAACCAAACGGTAGGAAACCTTTACCTCAAAAACCCCTAACGAAGGAAACCTGTGTCTCATGGAATTCTGAAGGTAGGAAACCTGTAACTAAAGGGAACTGGGAACCACAAGGTAGGAAACCCATAACTCAAGGGAATCACAAAGTATAAAAACCATGGCTAACAGAAACTGCAATGTAGTAAACCTAAAGTTCTAGGAAGCAACAATCTAGGAAATCTGTAGTTCGAGGAAACCACAATGTAGGTAACTTAAAGTTTATGGAAACCACAATGTAGGAAACCTGTAGTTCATGGAAACCACAATGTAGGAAATCTGTAGTGCAAGGAAACTTCAATGTAGGAAACCTGTAGTGCAAGGAAACCACAATGTAGGAAACCTGTAGTGCAAGGAAACCACAATGTAGGAAACCTGCAGTTCAAGAAACCCACAATGTTAAAAGTCCAAAAATATTTCCAAAAGTCCAACCTAAAGACCTTTAAGGTATTTAGTAACCTTACCCGTATGAAACTCCAGGTTTACTTTGTATAGGTCGTGGATATCTAAACCAGGGTCTGGTTGAGGATGAAAGAGGAAGATCCCGTCTTGAATACTACCCAGAAGAGGAAGCAAGGTTTACCCAGGAAAGAGCTAGATCACAATTATCAATTGCATCAAGAGTCAACGGACCTGGAGCACTATCCTACAAGTAAGATTTTTTTTGTAATTTTTAAAGATTTTTTTTTTCAATTTACTATTTCAAAATTCGATCATTGGTCATCATTTGTTATTTTTCAAACAAAGTATTTTGTAATTTACAAGTAATAAACATTTGGTAATCAATAATCATAGACTCATATATAGAATCATATCATCTTTTAGATATGTTAATTTAAAAATTAACTCTTGTGAATAAGTTACTTTGAAAGTTAACTCTTGTTAATAGATATGTTAATTTAAAAATTAACTCTTGTGAAAAAGTTACTTTGAAAGTTAAACCATTGTTAAAAAGTTACTCAGGAATTTTCCCAACATTTCAACACATGTGCTTGTATTAATAATATTTCAACACATGTGCTTGTATTAATCAACACATGTGCTTGTATTAATGATATTTCAACACATGTGCTTGTATTAATAATATTTCAACACATGTGCTTGTATTAATAATATTTCAACACATGTGCTTCTATTAATAATATTTCAACACATGTGCTTGTATTAATAATATTTCAACACATGTGCTTGTATTAATAATATTTCAACACATGTGCTTGTATTAATAATATTTCAACACATGTGCTTGTATTAATAATATTTTGTTTGATTAAGGAATGATGCTCCGTTACTAAACGAATCCTTCTTCCCTCGCGACGTGTATGGAAGTATGGCCCAGCTATCTGATGTTGAAGGATTTAAATATCCTCATCTCCAACTTAGAAACCTATCCTATACCAGGGGGGATACCAGGGTACTGGATAATATTAATATAGAAGCCAGAGGAGGAGAAATAGTAGCTGTACTAGCAACTAAAAGTAAGTAATGTACTTTTAAATGTTTGATTATCCAAATTATTTTTAAATTATGATAAATTATTAGTTTGATATAACTAACAAATGTAGAAATACGACAATTATGATCTGATTTCTATTTCATGCTCATTGACTCCTCGGTGTAAAAATAAACGAAAATATAATTAGAATATGACAAAGAAATTCCTGATAAGATATAATTTAGTTTTAACATTTGGTATGTTTATATAATAACTTATTATCTATACAATATATAATAATTCATATGTATTTCTTCAGGTACGTACATTGAACATTGAAACAAAACATGTTTCTACCCCCTGGGGTCTAGATATTTAACTTAAAGGGGCTGTAAGCGTAATTTCAAGTGACCCTCCATGAAAAGATGGCAAAGACCGATTTACAACAATACCCATTAAACTTTGTTTGATCAAGCATGATATCTCTCTTTCCGTGTTTTTGTTTTTGAAAACTGTTTATTTTGATTTGTGACTTGCGCATTTCTTGCTTGTAAGAAAGACTGGAGACATTAAAAAAGTTAAATATAGTCAGAAAACGACGATATCTTCCACATTTTTGATCAAATTAAGGGAATTGTCATCTTTGCAGTGGAGGGTCACGTAAAATTACGCTTACAATCCCTTTAACATAAATATTAAGTATGAAAAGTATGTAAATACTAAGTTTAGTCCTACCGGTGAATAATAAAAGTAATTTCTGGGAAAATATTTAAGAAAATTCTGTAATTTAGTTTCATACNTAGCAATTGTGTCCCATACTTATGTAACTTAGGTTCCATAATTATATAGCTTGTGTCTCATACTTTTAAGTAAACCAAGAGAACAGAATGACAAATCTTGACAGTCAAAGAGTCAACAGAAACTACATTCTTATATCAGAATTCAGCTTTACACAACAGATTTAGATCAGATTTTGATACTGTTGATAAATAACAAAAAAATTGTCGTAGCCAAAAAAACTATTTTTTCTCGTTTTGTCCTTATCCTGAATACCCAATAAAGATTCACAAGGAACCCAAGATTTACATAATCTGTAAAATGAAGTTCTGAGAGGAGTAGGAACAAAGTCCATTGTAAATACTCCGGAGTTTGTTACATTCCTCCCGGAACAAAAAATACCTTTTTTGTTTGTAAACAAAGGTTTAAGGATAACAGGTGTATTTTGGGTTCTCATATATCAGACATAAACAGAAATTTGTAGATTAGTCTAAAGATTATAGTATTTAAATTTTCTAGATCTACATAAAAGGAATTGAGTTTTTGCCACAAACTCAAATTTTGTAATCCCTATATCTTTACAACCTGATAGTGTAATTGTCTATGATATGTCATACGTAGATTACTTAATCTAACAGCATTCATAGTTTGAAATATCAAAGGTCTTAACCATTGGGTTGCTAAGATACAGGGATTATAGAGTTTGAGTTTGTGGCAAAAACTCAATTCCTTTAGGATTATGGCTAACAGACACCAGAAATATATATTTTATAAATTTGGTGTTTAGGTGAGGATGGATCAGAATTGTGTAGAATAATAGCAAACAGACACCAGAAATGGGGAAGCAAGCTCCGAGCCGACATAGTGCTCAACGGAATCATGTAAGGAAACTCTTTGGGAAAATAGAATTTTTAAAAACATTGTAAATTGATAATCTTGGATTTAAAAATTAAACTCTTTCAGATAACTTTTTTAAATTGAACTAATATAAGTTTAAATTTTTAAATTATTCAAATTTAGTTTAAAAGATGAATTAGAATTTTAGTATTACTCTTTAAATCNTCATTGATAAGAATTAGAAATAAAATTGATATATGATAGAAGGATAGAAAGATAAAGATAGAAGTATAGAAAGATTAAGATAAAGGTAGGAATGATAGACAGATTGAGATGAAATTTCTTCTTAAAGGGACTGTATACATATTTTAAGTGCCACTCCATTATAAAGTTGCATGTCCTAATCAACACACAGTATAAGAGTTGTGAGAATCTGACCGGAAAAATTTTGTACACTGTAAACTTTGTCTTTGTCACAAATGCTGATTTTTTAAATCCCTATATCTTAACAACCCAATGTTGTAGACCTTAGATATTTCAAATTTTGACTTCTGTTATATCAAACAATCAAAGTTTTAAATGTCAAAGGTTTACATAATTTGGTTGTAGATATATAGGTATTAGAAAATTGGGATTTGTTGCAAAAACTCAATTTCTTTTTCAATGGAAATAATCAACAATTAAAAGCGTTTCTCGGATAAAAGGATAACTTTGACATCCTTAATCTGTTAAATGGCACTGTTGTGAATTAGATATGTAACTCTACAAATCGTGGGTTGCTTGAAATTACGTTGACAGTTCCTTTAAGCTAAAAATACCCAAACCTTATATTATATTAAGATGTACTCCGGAGCGTCTAGAAGACAGAGTTGCCCTTGTAGAACAAAACATAGAATTTACTCCGGATATGTCCGTCCGTCAAACCCTGCTCTTCCACTCCTTTCTCCGTGAACCTGGAACCCTGACAAGAGGACGGGATACTAAGGGTCGTATAAATGCTCTGATAGAAGATCTAGGGTTGAGTCAGGTCAAACATACCAGGGTTGCTGACCTCACGGTCTCTGAGAAACAGAGGTTAAACGTTGCATGCCATCTTCTCCTGGATACAGATATAGTTATATTAGATCAGGTAATCCAACCCTTACAGTGGTCAACAGAATGAAACATAAAGACGACCTAAAATCGATCTACTGTTTACAAACCAATGAATCTTGAAATAGTTTTTGAAACTTTTCTAAATAATATCTTCATTATTTCACTTTATTCTGGCCGTGTATACACTTTACAATCTGTAAACTATGCAGGTGCTGCATATTTAAATGATATAAACTTTATATGGAGACAACGGTAACCTTGAAACCTCAATTGGATTAATCACATAATTTCCCGGCTTAAACATTGTTAATTCTGATATTTTTTCCATCGTTTCTGAAGCATGAAATGCGCAAGTCACTTTTGCAGAGAAACCACAAATGAAAAAAACCGTTTTCAAAACCAAAAGCTGTCATATCTAATTCAAATTTGATCATACAAAGCCTTTAAGGGTACCGTTACCAATCTGACATTGATTGAGGGTCCAATAAAATTACGTTTAAAGGGACCGTTCACTTATTTGGGTAATTTGATGGTAAAGTAAATAAGCATATTAGCTATTCTTTGGTATTAGTCTTACTTAGACAACTGGGGGCTATAAAAAGTCGGTTTATCATTTAAATATGATAATTTTAAATGTTATCGGGCTGTTGTTTCTGAAAAAATGTTTAAATAGTGTTATGCAAAGGTATCATACCTTTGCGTTGGAATTCCAAGCGATAACTCGGCTTTTTCTCCGGTCATAGATATCTTTGAAAACTAAGCTTAATACCAATGAATATCTAATTAGTCTACCAGGAAATTACCCAAATAAGTGAACGGTCCATTTAAAGTCACACAACAAGAAATGAAGAGTTTTAAATCGTCGTTTGATCTTGGGGGCCTTTTTTCGTTAACATAATTATGCATTAATTTTACTTTAAATATTATAAATATTAAACAAAACTTTTAGATTTTAAATAACGTTTGAACTGCTAAATAATAACGAAATCAACCGAAATAATGAAGTTTGTATTAAAATTTTAATTCAGTAGACTAAATTTGTCGTACTTTGTCCCTCCATATTTAATGATTTGAATGTTTAGCCGACAAGAGGAATGGATATTTTCGACACCTTCTTCCTGGTTGAATATCTGCGACAGTGGGCTGCAAGGGGAAGAATAGTTATTCTTACAATACATCCTCCCACATACGAGATATTTACAATGATTAGTAAGGTGAAAATAACATTATCAAAAGTATCATTCCTTTATAAAGAAATATGTTTTTTTTTGGTTTGCAACATTGAACCCCGCTAATATAAACACTTAATTATGCAGGAGGCAACATTGAACCCCGCTAATATAAACACTTATTTATGCAGGAGGCCGGATGGGTTAAAACCAGCTCTTTATAAAAGAATTTCATTCTCATAGATATTAGAATCAATAGAAGTTAAACCTCTGTGGGCGTAGATTATTAAGTTAAAAAAATCAAAATATCTGAATCATTAAATCCATGTATTTGAGACTCAGAGCTTGATTAATGTCTCAATTCAAAATTTAAAAAAGAAATTAGAAAACTTGTGACTTAAATGGTTTTAAACTTTATTGTAAGGATGACGTTTGATTCATCTAAAATGGGAGATCTCCAAGGATTTATATTTTTTATCTAAATTTAAAAACACATTAATAGGTTTCTATAAATTACTAAGTTTTAGGCCGCTTCGTACCCCAATGGTCCCAATTGTCCCAATTGTCCTATAAATAATGTTTGTTTTTAACTGTTGCTCTGAAAGTTGCATTTTTTAATCATTCTCCGAGGAACTGAGTCTTTGCCACAAACTCAAATTTTCTAATTTTTATATCTTTGAAACCTTTGATATTTAAAACTAAGACCACTTGACCTAATAGAATCTTTAATTTGAAATATCGGGTTGCATAAATATAGGGATTAAAAATCAGAGTTTTTGGCAAAAAAAATCAGTTCCTTTTTGCGGAATTTTCTATTTGAATTGTTGCATTTTCAAATTGTTCAACTCTAACGGTCCAAACCTTCCCTTGGGTCATACTCATGTAATGTGCCCCTCAAAATTTGGATCGGTATAATCATTTTCTGAAAACTTTAGTTCATGCATTAAAGACCAATAAAGACCAATATACGCATGGTTAAAAAGTTTAAATTTTAAGTAAGAATAAAGACCATTGCTTGCATTGGTTCAGATTGAATGTTGTCAATCGCGTCTCTCGCACTCTATAAGTAGAAAAAGATAAATTTTATAAATAAAAAAATTGTGTTTAATAATATTTTTGTTTAGGTTGTACTCATATCCAGCGGGAAACTCATGTATTTTGGAAAACGGCGAGAGATGTTAGCTTATTTTGCATTTATAGAATATCCCTGTCCAGCTTACAAGAACCCATCTGATTACTACCGTAAGTTCTTCTTTCTTTTATATTTTAAGTCAAACCACAACAATCACAGTAAGAGATTGTTCATTTGGTGTACCGCCCCCGCATGCCGTCTGTACAGTCTGTTATATGTACAGTACTTGCTCTATAGCTGTATAAAAGTTGGAAGGGTACTTCAAATTAACCGGAGTTTCAGTAACTCTGTATTTTTACAAACTTTTGGAGTAGAAAAACGATTACGCTATTTACAAGTGTATAATGTATAATGTTAGATTCGTATAATTTGGAATTTACTGTTACCGTATGAGGACTGAAGGGGTTATAAACAGTACACAACGAACGACCCCAGCAATCTAAGTTTCTTTTCTCCATGGGGTTTTCGTCATCTATGACTATCGATCATTGCATGAATATAGCGCAGATCCAATCTTAAACGCCAAAATACGCACATAATACTTGAAAAATCTATCATTTTCTGCAAAAAAATTCTATTAACAAAATCAAATTTTTCCAAATGATTCATTCTTCTTAAATTTTCTGATTTGTCCCCCAAATCGTAATTTAAACCTATTGATGCAATCTAATTTGATGTGCAGGACCAGTGGGACGTATGATTTGGGCTTGATTTGAGCCTAGAATTTTCTGGAAAATTCTCTTGGATTTTAAGCAACTCACAAGTTTTAGACAGCAACGTGTGTGTTTAATTATATGAAAAAAAGTCATTTTTGAAATTCCAAATTCTTTTGGGAACCACTTGATCTAATAAAAACGTATATTTCAGTTGATTTGGTGACTAAAGACGACCTCTCTCCTGAAGCAATGCTGGAGTCCAGTCAGCGTATTGACACGCTGGGAGCCACCTATCGAAGAAAAGCGCAACCTCTCTCCGACCCTGGACCCCCCGGCATGCTGCCACCTAAGATCAGAAAAGCTAATTTGTTCATGCAGATATTTGGTTTATGGATGTAAGTATGTTTTATATCGGAAACGGAGTACATATAAAAAGATAAATTTAAAGGGACGGAGTACATATAAAAAGATGAATTTAAAGGGTCTGTACTCTGTAAACGGAGTAAATATAAAAAGATTAATTTAAAGGGTCTGTAAACGGAGTAAATATAAAAAGATTAATTTAAAGGGCCTGTAAACGGAGTACATAAAAAAAGTTGAATTTAAAGGGTCTGTACTCTGTAAACGGAGTACATATAAAAAGATGAATTTAAAGGGCCTGTAAACGGAGTACATATAAAAAGATGAATTTAAAGGGTCTGTACTCTGTAAACGGAGTACATATAAAAAGATAAATTTAAAGGGCCTGTAAACGGAGTACATATAAAAAGATGAATTTAAAGGCTCTGTAAACGGAGTACATATAAAAAGATGAATTTAAAGGGTCTGTAAACGGAGTACATATAAAAAGATGAATTTAAAGGGTCTGTAAAAACGTAAGGAAACACGAGATATTCATCTTTTCTCTCGGAAAATTAATTTTTTCAATTATGGTTGTTGATTTATGCTACAGAGACAATAAAGATGTCAGAATTCAACTCGAAGTTTAAGTTAAAAAACGACAATATCTTCCTCATTGTTACATAGTGCAGTACCATTATGAACGGGCTTTTAACTCTAATTAACTGAAGGATCACTTATAGCTATGTTTGCATTTCCTGTAATGCCATTCAATTTTTTGTCAGCTTATAACAATTGAAAGGAATTGAGTCTTTGCCACAAACTCTGATTTTTTAATCCCTATATCTAATACCATATACTTTAATATTGTAAACTATGACTTCTGTTAGATCAAATAATCTAAGCCTGAAATATCAAAGGTTGACACAATCTGGTTGTAAAGATATATGGATTAGAAATTTTAGTTTGAGAATAAAAAAATGGATAATTTCTAAGCCAGTTCTGAAAATACTTTTAAAAATCTAACAATTAATTAAAGATGATTTTTAACATAAGTTCTTTATTTTAGACGAGCTTTAATTTACATGTATCCGTTCAACGTAATCAGTTGGGTTAAAATCCTCCTGGTGTCCGGTATAATGTCAGTTTGTCTTGGCGGAGTATTTGTTGGAACAAGATGGCGCTTCTGGGATGACACGTGGCAGAAGGAGCCGGAGTTTGAACAGTACAATATCGCCGACAGGGTTGGATTCCATCACGTGATGCTGGTGGTGGGGGTGTGGCCGACCCTGCTCCACCTCGCTACGGATATATGGGCGGGGCAGGAACCTGTTCACAGGGATCTACAGGATAAACTATACTCAAAGTTTGCGTATTTGATTACTAAGGTAAAGCTGAGAAATTTTAAATGCATTGATTCCGCAATTTCAAAAGTTTAAACTTTTTAAGACTGCAATTATGATATTTTATCTTAAGAATTACTATAATTCCTAAGGTTGTAAATGTACTTTTTTAATTTCAATTTTAAAAAATGTAATTCAACATGAATGTAGAAACTATGTACAATGTACATTGTTGCTGTTTTCAGAGTATGTACAGTATACCAGCTGTTGGAGGTATATTCCTGTTGTACAGTATACCCTCCTACCTTCTCACTGGTATACACTATCCCAGTATTCCTGATCTCAACTCATTCTATCTATATATAGGTACGTAGTTTATTCTACGTTTTGTAAACCTTTAAAAATTAAACTCAATAACTGCCCTTTATTATAATTATTCAATTCTTAGAAAAGTAAATTTTTATTTTTAAATAAAATTATCTATTGTTTACAATTACATAAACATTAAAAAGCTTCTACACGCACCTCTGCCTCTTTAGTAAAAGTATATGAAGCATAAAGTCTGACCGCGTCAACCTTGTTGCACCGGCTAGTCCTGTCCATATAGCAAGGTACAATACAAACTGGGACCGGAATGGTTGACCCCGAGCGGAAATTCAAATGTACTATGGCTGGCCGTGTCTGACTTTCTTTTCTGAATTGAGAAAATGAAAAGATAAAAGAAGATATTTGAGGAAAAATATTAAATATTTGTTTATAAAAGAATAGTATTTAATACATAAGAAACTAGACTTGAGTTGAATGGTTCGGGGAGAAAAGAATTCTTAAATAATAAAGGAAGAAAGAAGGAAGAATGGCAGGGAATTTTATTATTCAACCTAGCACTCTATACCACTCTTTTCTTCAGTTATTTAGAATATTCCAAGTATTTCATATAAAAGTCAGAGCTGAGAGGGGGGGGGGCAGTGATTATAAAGATAAAATGAAATAATTATCTTTTCTAGTTTTCTTCAAAGGAACAAAACCAAATTTTTTAATTACACTTTACAACCTGATAGTGTAACTGTAAACCTTAGAAATTTCAAACTCAGACATTTTGATCTAACAGAATTCACACTTTGAAATATCGAAGGTCTACAACATCGGGTTGCAAAGATATAGATAGAATATTAAAGTTTTCTGTATAATTTTTTTTTCTTTTTTACGTAACTGAATTCAAAAATAAGCAATGCTGCAGGTTTTCTTTTTGTTGATGTTGACTTCAAAAGCTAAACTTTTTTTAGAATTTCTTTTTATAAACTTTACTGAGGTTAAAGAATAGATTCGATTAACAATATATTACTGAAATAAATCTACACATAAAAAAATTGAGAAATCGAAAATTTATAAATACTGATATGATACTCATACTAACAAATAATTGAGTATCTGCCACAAACTCTGATTTTCTAGTCCTAATATCTTTGCAACCCAGTATCGTAGACCTTAGATATTTTAAAGTATAAATTGTGTTAGATCAAATAATCTAAGTTTGAAATTTCAAAGGTTTACACCATCAGGTTGCGAAGATATAGGGATCAGAAAATTTAAATTTGTGGCAAAAACTCAATTTCTTTCGAACATTTAAAAATATATTTCATTTGCAACACTTTTAAAATACAAAACTCTTTTGGACGTTTCTTAATTAAAAAGAAAGAACAAGTACTACATTTATTCCAAAGTTTTATGGGTATCTCTGTACGATGTCTATTTATAAATCTGCTCAGGGCGAATTCAGGAATTTTTACATAGGGGGGAATAAACATTTTTTTCTTCCTAATTGGGGCTATGCACCCGATGGAGCCCGAAAACCAAAGATTTCTCTGATTCAGGAGTTTAAAGAATCTAGTTCTAATATCCTGTCTCCTGACTAGTTCTAGAACAGTAGGGATAGGTCTGGTTGGTATCCTCTCCACCTGTACTAGTTTAGTAGCAGGTTTCTCTATACATACAGAGGATATACCTCCTTGGTGTACATGGATCAGGTAGTTAATATCCTTCTAGCCGGGGTATAAAGTTCTATTTCAGTAATATCCTCCTAGTCGGGGTATAAAGTTCTATTAACAATATCCTCCAAGCTGGGTTATAAAGTTTCTTCAACAATATCCTCTTAGCGGGGTATAAAGTCATTCAACGGTATCCTCCTATATTCTATGTCAACAATATCCTCTTAGCAGGGGTATAAAGTTCTAATAACAATATCCTCCAAGCTGGGTTATAAAGTTTCTTCAACAATATCCTCCTAGCGGGGTATAAAGTCATTCAACGGTATCCTCCTATATTCTATGTCAACAATATCCTCTTAGCAGGGGTATAAAGTTCTAATAACAATATCCTCCTAGCAGGGTATAAAGTCATTCAACGGTATCCTCCTATATTCTATGTCAACAATATCCTCCAAGCCGGGTTATAAAGTTTCTTCAACAATATCCTCCTAGCCGGGGTATAAAGTCATTCAACGGTATCCTCCTATATTCTATGTCAACAATATCCTCTTAGCAGGGGTATAAAGTTCTAATAACAATATCCTCCCAGCCGGGGTATAAAGTTCCTTCAATAGTATCCTCCTAGGCAGGGTCAGGGGTCAGGGGGCGGAAACGTCATGTGTGTGTCTGTACCAAAAGAGTGTGTGTAAGGTTTACCGTACCAAATGTGTGTACTGTAGGTGTATACAGTACGTAAGAATCTCGGTATTTGTACAGTCCAGGAGAGTACATTTGTGCATTGTTAATTGTTTACTTAAAAATAGGTTTAATATGCATGTAATATATTATTTACATATTTAAGTCAAAACTATAAGCCAAATTTTCATGCAAAGAATATAATTGGATTAAAGTTTACAATAAACTACTTAATTATAATTGACGACATTGTTCTGCAATTTCCTTGACTGTAGTCATGTTGTGTGTCTGTACCAGAAGAGTGTGTGTAAGTTTACCGTACTGGTCTGTAAAGCAGTGCGACTGGCTTTCTCATGCCAGACCAGCGCCATTTCCTTTCCCTTTATTCCTATTCCCTGACCAGGATATAATGTATAATGGCCATATCCTTCTATATTCTATATCAACAATATCAAGTTACAAGTAAATGTCAATTTTTCTCCCAGTTGCACTAATATGGAAAATATATCTAATGTATTATCAACATTAAAAGAATTGTAAAAACTTTTCAGGAAAAAAATGCCATAATTATACTATTCTAACAGGGTAGTTATTTGCTTTCGTGAAATTTTGACAAAGTTTTAAAAATATTTTTTTTATCGCAATAATAAAAATTATAAATGGCGTTTTTTCTAGAGTATTGAATTTAATGCATGTCCTCCCGGCCCCCTGTTATCTTAGATTTTATCTTTTATATTTTGCAGGTATATTTCCCTCCAGTATTGGGTGATGGATCCCCTCCTCTCCGGAGATTTTACTCCGATCTCAACCTTCTACTGCCACAACAACCCTATGATAACCGACTCCGGGATCATCAAACAGATAGCATGCGGACTCCCTACCGGAGCACAAGCTTTACAGTACTTCCATCATCCGATTTCAACCTTGACAGGGTTGAGTTCTCTTAACTCTACCTCTCCTCTAATACTTTCCGTAGCGATCTGTCTGATCGCATCCTTAGGCATAATTATTTTCTCATTTGTAATTTTTCTATTTAAACAACCAGCAAAAAAAACCTCTTCCATAACTCTACTATAGAATATAAAGTGCTTTACTTGATAATTATACTCGCTTTTAGATAAATGTATATTTTTGTACTACTCGGTGTACAGTATGTATGATATTGTGTACAGTGAGCTGTACTGTAATTGTGCATTGTACCCTGTACAATAGAGACCAAATTTACATTGGACATTTGTAAATTTTAGTTTTGTAAAAAAAAGATTTAAAATTTTTTTAATGAAATAAACTATTTGTTGTATTTGATAACAAAATTTAAACTATCTATGGAATTGGGTGAAATTCTGATAAATTGTGTTCAACTGAAGTTGTTTAAAAGTTATAACAAAGTTTTTAAAATAATAATCAAAATAATACTCTTCCTTAAATTTGAATTTTCTAAATATAAATCTATGAAAGTTTTCATGTATTGAGAGAGATAGGGAGAGGAGTAGATAGACAGTGAGAAGACAGTAAACCAACCTTGGTTTAGTTTTAGTTCTCCGTTAGTTCCTCAATTCAACCTTGTTTATTTTCATTTCTCCTGGAGTAGGCTCAGAGATACTTAAAGATAGTTCAGGTATACTCAGAGATAGGTTCGGGTTCAGGTTCAGGGATACTCAGAGATAGGTTCGGGTTCTGGTTCAGGGATACTCAGAGATAGGTTCAGGTTCAGAGATACTTAGATATAGGTTCGGGTTCAGGTTCAGGGATACTCAGATATAGGTTCAGGTTCAGGGATACTTAGAGATAGGTTCTGGTTGTAGTTCAGGGATACTCAGAGATAGGTTCAGGTTCAGGGATACTTAGAGATAGGTTCGGGTTCAGGTTCAGGGATACATAGAAAAAGGTTCTGGTTCAGATTGAGGGATACTCAGAGATAGGTTAAGGTTAAGGGATACATAGAGATAGGTTCTGGTTCAGGTTTAGGGATACTTAGAGATAGGTTCAGGTTTAGGGATACTTAGAGATAGGTTCGGGTTCAGGTTCAGGGATACTCTGAGATAGTTTCAGGTTCAGGGATACTTAAAGATAGGTTCAGGTTCAGGGATACTCAAAGATAGGTTAAGGTTCAGGTATACTTAAAGATATAGGTTCAGGGTTTGGGATGCTCAGAGATAAGTTTAGATGCAGGGATACTCAGAGATAGGTTTAGGTTTAGGGATACTCTGGATACCCAGGTTCAGGTTAAGGTTTAGGTGTTTAGGTCTTACCAGATATTCAAAAAGAAAGAAAACTTGATATAAAAATCTTTCATTGATTTAGTGTCAGATGTTCCAAAACAATCTATTCGTAAACAAATTGTAAACAAACTTTTCTTAACTTTTCTGCCATATTGTGTTTTTTTTACTTTTCCGGTTTATCAATTATTTTCGTTCATTATTTCTACTGTTTACTACAGGGGTCCAGATAAAAATGAGACCATCGCGATCTTAGAACGTCTAGATACTTTAATTTGTAAACAATAGAAAAAGTAACCATCTTTACTCTTTAAATCTTGTTTACTAGTTTACTAGTTTACTATTTTACTAGTTTACTAGTTTACTAGTTTACTAGTTTACTAGTTTTCTAGTTTACTAGTTTACAAAAGTTGAATTGAATTTTGAAAACAAACTCTGGAAATACAACATTTGTTCTTGACTGACGTTTGACCTTGAGAAAGAATATTTGAAATTGTCAAGGTTTGATTCTGGTTCAGTTCCCCTCTTCTGCTTTCTTTCTCCTCCTTCCTTTTGCATTATTTCCGCTTCCTTCCTTCCTTTTTAGTTGCTCTTCTTCCTTTTTAGTTCCTCTTCTTTCTTCTGCTATATTTCCTTTCCTCTCCTTCCTTCTGATTAATTCCTCTCCTTCCTTCTGGTTTAGTTCCTCTCCTTCCTTCTGGTTAAGTTCCTCTCCTTCCTTCTGGTTTAGTTCCTCTCCTTCCTTCTGGTTTAGTTCCTCTTCTTCCTTTTGATTTAGTTCCTCTCCTTCCTTCTGGTTTAGATCCTCTTCTTCCTTCCTTTTTAGTTCCTCTTCTTCCTTCTGGTTTAGTTCCTCTTCTTCCTTCCTTTTTAGTTCCTCTTCTTTCTTCTGCTATATTTCCTCTCCTTCCTTCTGGTTAATTCCTCTCCTTCTTTCTGGTTTAGTTCCTCCTGATTTATCCTGGTTCCTCCCACCTAGCTTCTTACTGTTTTATATTTCTCCTGGTTCTTCAAGGTTCCTTACTGTTCTCTATATGTCTACTGGTTCTTCAAGGTTCCTTACTATAATTTATATTTCTCCTGGTTCTTCAAGGTTCCTTACTGTTTTCTATACTACTCCTGGATCTTCAAGGTTCCTTACTGTTCTCTATATTTTTCCTGGTTCTTCAAGGTTCCTTTCTGTTCTCTATATTTCTCCTGGTTCTTCAAGTTTCCTTACTGTTCTCTATATTTCTCCTGGTTCTTAAAGGTTTCTTACTATTCTTTATATTTCTCCTGGTTCTTCAAGGTTCCTTACTGTTCTCTATATTTCTCCTGGTTCTTCAAGGTTCCATACTGTTCTCTATACTACTCCAGAATCTTCAAGGTTCCTTACTGTTCTCTATGCAACTCCTGAATCTTCAAGGTTCCGTACTGTTCTTTAAATTTCTCCTGGTTATTCAAGGTTCCGACTTGCATGTTTCCGATAAAGTAAATCTGGCAAAATGTATAAATATAGCTAAAGTATCCGACATTATCCGTAGTAAATACAAGCTTTATAGCACTATTTCTATCACTTTAATGCTAGTTACACAGACAAATACAGGTATTATAGACCTCTATAAATGGAACTGTCACGGTTTTCAAATAGAAGAGCTAGAAACCAAGGGGAACCAGAAAGAACTACGAGAAACCAGGGAAAACTAGAAAGCACCAAAAGAAACTAGGAGGAACCAGGATGAAGTGGGAGGAACCTGGGGAAACTTGAACGCACAAGAGAAACTAGGAGGAACCAGGAGGAACTAGGAGGAACCAAGATGAAGTGGGAGAAACCTGAGGAAACTAGAAAGCACCAAGAGAAACTAGGAGGAACCACGAGGAACTAGGAGGAACCAGGATAAAGTGGGAGGAACCAGCGGAAACTAGAAAGCTCCAAGAGAAACTAGGAGGAACCAGGAGGAATAGAAGGAACCAGTGGGAACTAGAAAGAACCAGGAGAAATTAGGAGGAACCAGGGGAAACTAGAAAGAACTAGGAGAAACCAGGAAGAATTAGGATGAACTGAGAAGAACCAGGGGGAACTAGAAAGAAAAAAGAGTAACTAGGAGGAACCAGGGGAAACTAGAAAGAACCAAGAGAAACTAGGAGGAACCAGGATGAACTGGGAGGAATCAGGGGGAACTAGAAAGAACCAGGGGAAACTAGGAGGAACCAGGGGAAACAAGAAAGAACCAGGAGAAACTAAGAAGGACTCAGGGGGAACTAGAAAGAACCAGGAGAAAAAAGGAGGAACCAGGGGAACCAAAAAGATTCAGGAGAAACTAGGAGGAAACAGGAGGAACTAGGAGGAACCTTGGGGAACTATAAAGAACTAAGAGAAACTATGTAGACCCATGGGGAACTAGGAGAAACCAGGGGGAACAAAGAGGAACTAGAAGAAACTAGGAGGAACCAGGAGAAACTAGATGGAACTAGAAGAAACTAGGAGGAACCAGGAGAAACGAGGAGGAACCATAAAAAAACTAAAAGGAACCAGGGGGTACTAGAAAGACCCAAGAAAAACTAGGAGAAACCAAGGGGTACAATAAAGAACCAAGAGAAACTAGGAGGAACCAGGTGGAACTAGAAAGAACCAAGAGAAACTAGGTGGAACCAGGGAAACTAGGAGGATTCAGAAGGAACCATGAGGAACCAAAAGAATCTTGGAGGAACCAGGAGAAACTAGAAGGAATAAGAAGGAATCAGGCGGAACCAAGAGAAACTAGGGGAACCATGGAAACCATCAGGAACCAGAATTTACAAAAATAAACCAAATATGAATTTTTGATTTAATTTTTAACTTTTATCCTACATTTTTAAGAATTTTTAATTTTGGATTTTGTTTAGCTGAGAGGATTATATCTAGAATTGAATGCTATTATTTCAATACTCTGAGTGTTGGTAAGTCATCGAACAAAAGAAATATTCTTTTAACCATAAATCGTCCACCATTGTTAGGATTGATTGATTGAAGAGACAGGTTCAAACAATTATTCCTTTTACTCCTTCCGGGGAATAGTTTCTGGTCGGAGAAGGAAATCATGGAGTGGGGATATTCGCAAGAATACAGGGTTAGAGATTGTAAAGACGACCTGAACCTCGTATAATATATAACGATTCCTAGGGTAATTTAAGTCTTCTACCTTATATATACAGTGATAACCAGAATACTCTGGAATAGGGAGTCGACTTAATCTCAACTTAAAACTTCAAATTGTCCAATGAGAATGAAACACAACAATTGTGCAGTTCAAACAGACCTATTTCACTTAAAAAGTGATTTAATAAGTTAATAGTAAAACTATTTGCTTTGTAACAACACAAATGTACTTTAGTATTGCTTTGATGTCGTCTTCTTATTCCACAGCTTTCTGGTTCTCACTGTGGTTTTTTTTTTTTTTTTAATGATTCAGCAAAGAAAGAATGAAGTTTGCAGGGAACTAAAAATATTAGAAACAGCCAATATAAATTCTGTACAGTCATCTCTGAAGTCTCATTCTTTGTGTGTAACCCTGTGAATTACTATTTTGTATTTTTGGAAATGATAAAAGCAGTTAGATAAAATAAAAGAAGGTAAATTTCACCCGCGGAGCAAGTTATCTAACATTTTAAGAGTTATGTTTTTCTTCGGAAATTCGGATCCTTTCCATCAATTGGATACAAGATATAAACTCTCTCCATAGCACTGTATAATGATATATATTGAGGTCAACTGGGGAGGAACTTTTACTTACCCTCAACTTACTACAAACTTTAGTTCTTCCTTCCCTTAATTTTATTTGATGTATTAAGTTCAGTCATATCATTCATCTTCAAAATAGGATTTTATTGTTGGGGGGTCATTAATATTATTCCTTATTCGTGACACCGTAAATTACAATATACCTAGAATTATATCATGTCCAATTCTTCTTTTATAGGATTTGAGTAATTTTAAAGTGATCGTTCATCATTTAAAAAAAAAACATACTTGCTTTTTAATTTACGATTACAACTTAAAGCCACTCAAAGATGTATGGTAAGAATGTCTGATTAATATCTAATATTAATTCAAAACACTGGTTTTTAAGGAAAGAAATTCAGTCTTTGCCACAAACTATGATTTTCTTATCTTTGCAACCAAATGTCGTAGATTTTAGATACTTCAACTTATGTTCTATAAAATAATCTAAGTTTGAAATATCAAAAGTTTACATCGTCAGGTTTTAAAAATATAGGAATTAGAAATTTTTAGCTTGTGACAGGTTTCCACACAAAAAAAAATTGTGTGTTTTTTAGTCTTTCTCAGTTCATGATGAATTCATTGTAAATGTGCTATAAAGTTAAATTAATTCCCGGATTTTCTCAAAAAAAAATGTAGGATATAACATTTTCTCTGTATCTCCATTCTCCAAGGACTAAATGTAATCTAACCTGAACACCAATGTCTAGCTTAGGCATCGATCACACAGGGTGTCCCAAAAAAAGCTCTTTTAGACATTGTAGCAATCACCACGGTTTAATTTCTAAAATTTTAATATTTTTTTGAAATCTTCGAAAATTTCCTTTCGAATGATTTCAATTAAATGTAAGCCAAAATGTCAAATTTCAAACTGTCATAACTGTCATAATTGATATCATAACTATCTAATTGATGTCATAACTATCTAATTGATATCATAACTCTCTAATTGATATCAGTTAATCGATCAATCAATCATAGATTTTTACAATGTCAAAAAATTTTAAATGCAAAGATATAAGGAGTAGAAAATTAGAGTTTGTGGCAAAGGTTCATGCGTTCCTCTATCTCCTGAAACAAAAACCGATGAATATGGGGAAAGATCAGTTTAATGCTGATATGATGCCTAGAAATTAAAGGGACTGTACGCGCCATTTCAAGTGACCCTCCAGGCAAAGAGGACAATGCCCGATTCACAACGGATACCTTAAACCTGAATCTCTGATCAATAATTTGGAAGATATTGTTGTTTTTCTAGGCTTAGAAACCACAATTGAAAATAATCCTGATCAGAGACAGTCTTTACAGTTAAATTGTAAGTCGAGCATTGTCATTTATAAAAAGAGAAAAGGGGCCTTTAATTTCTACTATGTAACCTGTATCCAACTGGGGATAAAAAAGATCATGTTTTCGAGGTCTTCTAGAGGATCCCAAAAATTAAATGCTGCTATCCTAGGTTTTCTTTCAGAAATTTGATTTTGGACGATTGAGGTTCGACTTTTTCAACTTTATCACCGAGGAAATACTTTAGATTGAAAACAGTGGTTGTTGAATATTCTCATAACTTTGGTCCGAAGTTAAAAATTCTTCCTCTAAGTCCTGTGGACAGTGTGAAGACGAGATCCGTTCTGTAACTAAGACATTTAATCCAAGTGGCTGTACAAAATGTTTTCTGAGGCCCATGTAATTTAAAGAATTTGAGCCGCGGCTCAAATATGAATTGTATTAAATTTTCAAGATTTAAGCCAACGCTCAATTGAAACCGGTTTTTGGGGGGATTTAAAACGCAGCTTAAATTCATTAAATTCGGACTCGGACAGTTTATTTTTACTTGAACATACATTGCACAAATATAATTCAGTTAAACAAGGAAGAAGAGTATGATGAAATTTTGATAATCCAAAAGTATTAATTTTCTGGATAATGGGGAGCCAAGGCCCAAATTCTATCCGCAAACCTTTTTGATCCGCCCTTTGTTTCCCCACATATTTTTTAAAAAATTTTTTTCAACCACTTTTTGGTTGAAAATTCAGGGTTGGATTGGTAGGATGGCTGCAGAGTTCATGATGGGAGATATTAAGGATATTAGAGATCAAACCATTATATTTTCAGGGTTGGATTGGTATGATGGCTGCAGAGTTCAGGATGGAAGATATTAAGGATATTAAATAGTAAAATCTTATTTTATTCGCAAAAATATAATCTTCATAATGTGAAATGGAAAAATTTTAACGAAAATAAATGAATTTCGTTCCTTCATTTTTGCACCGGATTGTTTACTAATGTATATATATCTAGTGTGCAGAGCTAGTCCTAAGACGGTATAGGAACGGATCCTGCCGGATTGCTTACTATTGTATATATATCTAGTGTGCGGAGCTAGTCCTGGGACGGATATAGGAACGAATCCTGTCGGATTGTTTGATATTGCATATTTATCTAGTGTGCAGAGCTAGTCCTAGGAAGAATACAGGAACGAATCCTGTCGAATTGTTTAACATTGCATATATATCTAGTGTGCAGAGCTAGTTCGAGGACGGATATAGGAACGAACCCTGCAGTATTGTTTACTATTGTATATATATCTAGTGTGCGGAGCTAGTCCTAGGACAGATATAGGAACGGATCCTGCCGGATTGTTTACTATTGCATATATATCTAGTGTGCGGAGCTAGTCCGAGGACGGATATAGGAACGGATCCTGCCGGATTGTTTACTTTTGTTAATATATCTAGTGTGCGGAGCTAGTCCGAGGACGGATATAGGAACGGATCCTGCAGGATTGTTTACTACTCCCGCAGAACGATGCTCAGAAAAACTTGTAGATCTAGGAAAAAAATTTCTCTTCTAAATACAAAAAAAAAACAATAACAATTAGGAGTAGAACAAATATTAGAAAATAAATTCTTATTTTTTCTTTGCTCAGTCCTTTCAAATCCTAATTTAATTCAATGTTGTAATCCTAGTTCTAATCCTACAGTTATAATCCTAATTCTAATCCCAGATCTAATCCTAGTTCTAATCCTAGTTCTAATCCTAGTTCTAATCCTAGTTCTAATCCTAGTTATAATCCTAGTTATAATCGTAGTTCTTATCCCAGTTCTAATCCTAGTTCTGATTCTCGTTCTAATCCTAGTTATAATCCTAGTTATAATCCTAGTTCTAATCCTAGTTCTACTCCTCGTTCTAATCCTAGTTCTAATTCAAGTTCTAATCCTAGTTCTAATCCTAGTTTTAATCCTAGTTCTTATCCTAGTTCTAATCCTAATTCTAATCCTAGTTCTAATCCTAGATCTAATCCTAGTTTTAATCATAGTTCTCATCCTAGTTCTAGTTCTAATTCCAGTACTAATCCTATTCTAATCCTAGTATTTATCCTATTTCTCATCCTAATTCTAAACCTAGTTCTAATCCTAGTTCTAATCCTAGTATTAATCCTATTTCTCATCCTAATTCTAAACCTAGTTCTAGTTCTAATCCTAGTTCTAATCCTAGTTCTATAATCCTAGTTCTAATCCTATTTCTCATCCTAATTCTAAACCTAGTTCTAATCCTAGTTCTAATCCTAGTATTAATCCTATTTCTCATCCTAATTCTAAACCTAGTTCTAATCCTAGTTCAAATCCTATTTCTAATCCTAGTTCTAATCCTGGTTCTAATCCTAGTTCTAATTCTAGTTCTAATCCTAGTTATAATCCTAGTTACAATCCTAGTTCTAATCCCAGTACTAATCCTAGTTCTAATCCAAGTACTAACCCTAGTTCTAATCCTAGTTCTAATCCTAGCTCTAATCCTAGTTCTAATCCTAGTTCTAATACTAGTTCTAATCCTAGTTCTAATCCCAGTACTAATTCTAGTTATAATTCTAATTCTAATCCCAGTTGTAATCCCAGTTCTAATCCTAGTTCTCATCCTAGTTCTAATCCAATTTCTAATCCCAGTTCTAATCCCAGTTCTAATCCCAGTTCTAGTCCCAGTTCTAATCCCATTTCTAATCCTAGTTCTAATCTTAGTTCTAATCCTAGTTCTAATCCTAGTTCTAATCCTAGTTCTAATCCTCGTTCTAATCCTAGTTCTAATTCTAGTTCTAATCCTAGTTCTAATCCTAGTTTAAATCCTAGTTCTTATCCTAGTCCTAATCCTAATTCTAATCCTAGTTCTAATCCTAGTTCTAATCCTAGTTTTAATCATAGTTCTCATCCTAGTTCTAGTTCTAATTCCAGTACTAATCCTAGTTCTAATCCTAGTATTAATCCTATTTCTCATCCTAATTCTAAACCTAGTTCTAATCCTAGTTCTAATCCTATTTCTAATCCTAGTTCTAATCCTGGTTCTAATCCTAGTTCTAGTTATAGTTTTAATCGTAGTTCTAATCCTAGTTCTAATCCCAGTTCTAATCCCAGTTCTAATCCCAGTTATAGTCATAGCTCTAATCCTAGTTCTAATCCCAGTTCTACTCCCAGTTCTAATCCCAGTTCTAGTCCCAGTTCTAATCCCATTTCTAATCCTAGTTCTAATCCTAGTTCTAATCCTAGTTCTAATCCTAGTTTTAATCCCAGTTCTAATCCTAGTTCTAATCCCAAGTTCTAATCCTAGTTCTAATCCTAGTTCTAATCCCAGTTCTAATCCTAGTTCCAATCCCAGTTCTAATCCCAGTTTTAATCCCAGTTATTGTCATAGCTCTATTCCTAGTTCTAATCTTAGTTCTAATCCTAGTTCTAATCCTGGTTCTAATCCCATTTCTAATCCTAGTTCTAATCCTAGTTTTAATCCTAGTTCTAATCCTAGTTCTAATCCCATTTCTAATCCTAGTTCTAATCCCAAGTTCTAATCCTAGTTCTAATCCGAGTTCTAATCCCAGTTCTAATCCTAGTTCTAATCCCAGTTCTAATCCCAGTTCTAATCCCAGTTATTGTCATAGCTGTATTCCTAGTTCTAATCCCAGTTCTTCTCCCAGTTCTACTCCCAGTTCTAATCCTAGTTCTAATCATAGTTCTAATCCTAGTTCTAATCCCAGTACTAATCCTACTTCTAATCCCAATTCTAATCCCAGTTCTAATCCCAGTTCTAATCCTAGTTATAATCCTAGTTATAATCCTAGTTATAATCCTAGTTCTAATCCCAGTTCTAATCCCAGTTATAATCCCAGTTCTAATCCCAGTTCTAATCCTAGTTCTAATTCTAGTTCTAATCCCATTTCTAATCCCAGTTCTAATCCCAGTTCTAATCCTAGTTATAATTCCAGTTCTAATCCCAGTTCTAATCCCAGTTCTAATCCTAGTTCTAATCCTAGTTATAATCCTAGTTCTAATCCTAGTTCTAATCCCAGTTCTAATCCCAGTTCTAATCCCAGTTCTAATCATAGTTCTAATCCTAGTTATAATCCTAGTTATAATCCTAGTTATAATCCTAGTTCTAATCCTAGTTCTAATCCTAGTTCTAATCCCAGTTCTAATTCTAGTTATAATCCTAGTTATAATCCTAGTTCTAATCATAGTTCTAATCCCAGTTCTAATCCCAGTTCTAATCCCAGTTCTAATCATAGTTCTAATCCTAGTTATAATCCTAGTTCTAATCCAAGTTCTAATCCTAGTTATAATCTTAGTTGTAATCCTTGTTCTAATCCTAGTTCTAATCCCAGTTCTAATCCCAGTTCTAATCGCAGTTCTAATCATAGTTTTAATCCTAGTTCTAATCCTAGTTCTAATCCTAGTTCTAATCCTAGTTCTAATCCTAGTTCTAATCCTAGTTCTAATCCTATTTCTAATCCTAGTTCTAATCCTAGTTCTAATCCTAGTTTAATCCTAGTTCTAATCCCAGTTCTAATCCCAGTTCTAATCCTAGTTCTAATCCTTGTTCTAATCCTAGTTATTAATCCTAGTTCTAATCCTAGTTCTAATTCTAGTTCTAATCCCAGTTCTAATCCCAGTTCTAATCCCAGTTCTAATCCTAGTTATAATTCTAATTCTAATCCCAGTTGTAATCCCAGTTCTAATCCTAGTTCTCATCCTAGTTCTAATCCAATTTCTAATCCTAGTTCTAATCCTAGTTCTAATCCTATTTCTAATCCCAGTTCTAATCCCAGTTCTAATCCTAGTTGTAATCCTAGTTATAATCCTAGTTCTAATCCTAGTTCTAATCCCAGTTCTAATCCTAGTTCTAATCCCAGTTCTAATCCCAGTTCTAATCCTAGTTGTAATCCTAGTTGTAATCCTAGTTCTGATCCTAGGTCTAATCCTAGTTCTAATCCCAAGTTATAATCATAGCTCTAATCCCAGTTCTAATCCCAGTTCTAATCCCAAGTTACAATTCTAATAGCTATAAACTGTATTATAATCCTTGTTATAATCCTAGTTATAATTCTAATTCTAATCCCAGTTCTAATCCTAGTTGTAATCCTAGTTATAATCCTAGTTCTAATCCTAGTTCCAATCCCAGTTCTAATCCTAGTTCTAATCCCAGTTCTAATCCCAGTTCTAATCCTAGTTGTAATCCTAGTTGTAATCCTAGTTCTAATCCTAGGTCTAATCCTAGTTCTAATCCCAAGTTATAATCATAGCTCTAATCCCAGTTCTAATCCCAGTTCTAATCCCAAGTTATAATTCTAATTGCTATAAACTGTATTATAATCCTTGTTATAATCCTAGTTATAATTCTAATTCTAATCCCAGTTCTAATCCTAGTTCTAATCCCAGTTCTAATTCTAGTTATAATCCTAGTTCTAATCCTATTTCTAATCCCAGTTCTAATCCCAGTTCTAATCCTAGTTGTAATCCTAGTTCTAATCCTAGTTTTAATCCTAGTTCTAATCCCAGTTCTAATCCTGGTTCTAATCCCAGTTCTAATCCCAGTTCTAATCCTAGTTGTAATCCTAGTTGTAATCCTAGTTGTAATCCTAGTTCTAATCCTAGTTCTAATCCCAAGTTATAATCATAGCTCTTATCCCAGTTCTAATCCCAAGGTATAATTCTAATAGCTATAAACTGTATTTTCCCCAGAATAATTTCTAAGTTTAGGAATTCTTAGTATTTTGATGAACTCTGATTGCACCCCTGGGTTTCTAATTTAGACTTTACTTCAAACTTTGCAATGAATACTGTATTACTTTAATACATATTCATCCGTTATGTTTGTTTAAGAAAAATTACATTAAACTTATATTTTACTCTTAATTCTTTTCGTCTGGATCTTCTGACAGGGTAGTATTAAATGGACCAGACACGTAATTTCAAGTATCATTTGTCAGTGACATGTGCAATTCACATTGGTATTCCTTCAACCTTTGCATGCAAATTGTATTTAACTGAATTGAGTCTTTGACAGAAACTCAAATTTTCTTATCCCGTTATCTTTGTAACCTGATAGTTTAATATTTAAAACTTAGGCTATTTGATCTAACAGAGTTCATAGTTGGAAAAATTTAAGGTCTCCGACATTGGGTTGAATTTTCTTTTTGTACAAACTAAATTCCTTTGCACGGAGTTCACACTGTACACAAGCGTGCATCCGAGTTCTCGGCTAATAGCACTGGATTTTCAGCTAGAAAAATAAGAATTTCATCGTCAGAGTATGAAAAGAACAATTTGGTCAGAGTACGAAAAGAACAATTTGGTCAGAGTATGAAAAGAACAATTTGGACAGAGTATGAAAAGAACAATTTGGGCAGAGTATGAAAAGAACAATTTGGTCAGAGTACGAAAAGAACAATTTGGACAGAGTATGAAAAGAACAATTTGGTCAGAGTATGAAAAGAACAATTAAGACAAAATTACAGTTGTACTCCTCACAACTAAGGAAATAATGTATTAAAAAAACAAAATGAAAGAAGAAAATTGAATTTTTGAAAATATTATTTATTCAGAAGATCAAATAGAGAAATAAAAATACTTATTTCCACATCTAAATATTTCAACTTGAAAATATCAATCAGAAAGAATATTATTTTCTTCGAAATATCTTTAAAATACATTTTCTTCAAAGTACATTTCTTCTAAATATCTTTAAAATAAATTTTCTTCTAAATACATTTCTTCTAAATATCTTCAAAATACATTTTCTTCTAAATACATTTTTCTTCAAAATACATTTTCTTCAAAATACATTTTTCTTTGATATAATTTTTCTTCAAAATACATTTTTCATCCATTAAAATTCAATTTTCTTCTAAATAAATTTTCTTTAAAATACATTTTTCTTCAAAATACATTTTTCTTCAAAATACACTTTTCTTCAAAATACATTTTTCTCAAAATACATTTTTCTTCAAAATACATTTTTCTTTAAAATACATTTTTCTTCAAAATAAATTTTCCTCAAAATACATTTTCTTCATTATACATTTTTCTTCAAAATACATTTTTCTCAAAATACATTTTCTTCAAAATACCCTTTCTTAAAATACATTTTTCTCAAAATACATTTTCTTCAAAATACCCTTTCTTCAAAATACATTTTTCTTGAAAATACATATTTCTTGAAAATACATTTTTCTTGAAAATACATATTTCTTGAAAATACATATTTCTTGAAAATACATATTTCTTGAAAATACATATTTCTTGAGTTGGATAATAACGTAGAGGACCTGCGAACTGAACTAAGGTCAATTCAAACCCTCATAAATAATTCAGTTTGTAATATTGTAATTTTATTGATAATCAAAATAAATAAAATAAATAATAATTAAAACTGATAATAACTTTTTATAACACTATAGTTTTTGGTTTTCAGTGCTTAAAAGTTATTTGGATTTTTAGAATTCAAGTCCAAAAACTCAATAACACGTCGTAAGAAAATAGAACTGTTCTTGCGCTTTTATGTCGATACAATGCTTTATTCTAAATATTTAACAAGTTTTCGACAAAGCATTATGCAAACATTTTTGAAACGTTATCAATTGTTTTTTAATTTAAATTAAAAATGTTGTTCGAGAACAGGCAAATATTATCAAAAAAGTCAAATTAGAATTATAACAAGAAGCTGCGGTAGCCATACATTTGTAAAGAATAAATCTAAGATTTTCATTTTGCTCAAAATAAATAAATATTTTAAAAAAGATGATTTTTCCTTGTCAGGAGTTGGGTTTTTGCCACAAACCCAAATGTGTTAATCCCTATATCTTTGCAACCTGATTGTGTAAAACTTTTTTGATTTAATAGAATTTATATATTGAAATACCTACGACATCGGGTCGCAAAGATATAGGGATTAAAAAATCTGAATTTGTGGCAAAGAGTTAATTCCTCTGTTGATAAAATCTTGGAAAACTTTAAATTACAATGCTACAGTGCACTTTATCACTTATTGTCAATTCATGGTCAATTATTTTTACAGTTTAATTGGTTCCAGATTTTTTTAATAAAAATTAGGATATTTCTAAATAATTTTTTCAATAAATAGTTTTACTTATATTTTAATTTCTTGTTCAAAATCTTCTAAAGATTGTGTAAACCACCTTTACACTTCATGATATTTAAAATACAAAGCCTAAAAAAGTACAATATATAGCAAATATGTAAAATCTACTTTTAATGCCAATCCAAACTGAAAACTGAAGATTTGTTTTAAAAATAAGACTCGTGTAGTCTTTAATTGGCCTAAATTTTATTTTCATGAAGGTCGGATTGAAATAAAACTAATGTTCACGGGCGGCCGTAATACAGTTGAATTTCCGAGCCGGGTCAACCTTTCCGGTCCAGTTTGTACTGTACCTAGCTCTACGGACAGGACTAGCCGGTGCAACAAGGTTGACGCAGAGGTGCGTGGGTTTATCCCATTAAATTTTCATAAATTCACGACACTAGTTTTCATATTAGATGCCCAAAAACCTAATCTGAAGAAGTAAAACTTAAATAAAAAATGAAAAAAATATTTAAAATTATTATAAAATCTTAGTTATTTATTTTTATTTTTATTCAACACACATTATGAAAGAGGTTTGGTTTGGTGAAGTGAGAATATAACAGAGAACCTGGAGAAGTTTGAGAAGTTTCAACAGAACCAGGAGGAGGAGTACTCTAAACTCTCTCTTCAGCTCCAGGTATACCTTAGAGTAGGTAAAACCAGGAGGAGGAGTAATCTTAACTCTTGCTTCAGCTCCAGGTATACTTTAGAGTAGGCAGAACCAGGAGGAGGAGTAATCTTAACTCTTGATTCAGCTCCAGGTACACCTTAGAGTAGGCAGAACCAGGAGGAGGAGTAATCTTAACTCTTGCTTCAGCTCTAAGTACACCTTAGTGTAGGCAGATTATTCACAATACAGATATATCAATGATAAACATGAAGTCACAAAAGTTCTGATATATATATGTAGACCTACGGAAAACAAATAATGAGTGTAGAAAAACCTCGACCCCAACGAATAGAAATAAATTTTCATAAAAGGAAAGAAATATAAACAAAGAACTGCGTGTGTTTACATTACTCCCAAAAACTACAGTACACTTTCTATGTAAACATAAATATACATTTTTCCTGGTCTGTCCTCCTTGACCCATAAATCCAATATAAACATACTCCTGAGTTTATTGTCAAAATAGATCAACCAATCAAAATCAAATATTAAATTAGAATTTAGGGAAAAAATATTCCAACAACATCTATTTTTTCGTATTTTCCATATTTTCTTCATGAGCACTTGATTTTTTATTTTCTTATTTATTTATTAAGGTTAAAAAAAAAAACTGTCTATAAATCTCAATTGGGTCTGAAAGTTCCATTTCCTTTAATTTATTAGAATATAAACTTAAATAAATACAAATAATCAACCTTGCGGGTAAAGACGGATGTCACAGCCTGACATGGAATCAATTTTCACAAAAATAATATATGAAATATTCTGGTCATAGCTGAATCTATTTTCAACATTATCAAAATCAAATACTTTTATCTTCCTCGGATACTAAACGAACACTGATGCATCTTTTCTTGTTTAAAAATTCCGCCCAGAGAGAACTGGTTTTAATGTGTACGCAGAGTATACGCAACTACAATTAAATTTCCTTTCATTATAACCTTGTTTACTTATATCTATCGTACTATTTGTTTGTATGTGTGTGCTGACGCCCACAACCCTGAACTAAAATAAAAATATTACCAATCGTGAAAAAACTTATTAAGGTTTGTATGAATGAGAATAAAAGACTGAATGATGAGCTGGTTGAACTGGGTCGGGAACATGCTGAAACTCTGGAGAAACATGAAAACCTGCTCGAGAGGTTAGATAATAATTCAATAATGATAATAATAATCTATATAATAAAACAAGATATTCTTATATATATATGTTGCGTATAGCCGGCCAAACGGCTGGACCGATTGGGCTAAATTTTTTGTGGACACTCATGGGTGGCGGGGGGTGTTATAGGCTAAAAAAAATCTGTAAAAAATGCTCGACTTTATCGGTTTAATTCCAACTGAAGATTGGGTCAGACGAGTCCGACGCATGCAACATATTGTCTTGGAAATTATATAAAACATATTTATATATTAGGATTGTCTGTCTGTTTATGGAAAAATGTCGGTTTTTAAGGTTCCATATAGTTAAATGAAACCTTAAATGCAAGAAAAATACTACGGTTTTGCTGTACAGTCGTCTTTGATGTCTCATCGTGTATTGGCAACCCTGTAAATTACAGATTTTTTGATAGACTTTAAATGATAGAAAAATCCCGACATAGATATAAAGCTTTATTTAATTTGGCTTAGCATATTCTATAAATCCATAGAGAATAGAATATATATTAGAGAGGAATTTAAAGAATCTCTCGGTATGAATTTTTTCAGTCCCTTTCAGCCTGAAAAGGGAGTTCAAAGTGTACAAATCATGTAAATGTTCACAAATTATGAGTAGAGTACATTAATACAGTATGTTCCCTAGACTATTCATTTAAATTTCGAAATTTTTAAAGCTGTTAAATAAACGTTATAATGAATTAGGTGAATAAAAAACATCATTTGATTTATAATTATTATGGAAAATCATCGTTTGTAAAGTGAAAGGCATAGAGTCTATGTAAAATGATCATTGGTCAATTATGAAACCAGCCTATTTCATAATTTGGTTTTCTTTTAACATTAATTTTAGATTTTCTATAAAATGATATTCCAGGGCCCCAAAGGTTATATAGCATAAATATGTGAAGTACACCTGCAGTATGGAAACAGTACAACAAAATGGCCGTTTTACACTTTTTTCTTGTAAATTCCCCTCTAATATATATTCTATTCTCTTTGTATAAATCCCAATTGAAAACTATTTACAATAAAATTTGTAAAACGTAAAATAAATAATCGCCGTTTTAAAGTCTAGTGTATCAGCCCTTCACTCTATTCTATCAAGGTTCTAAGAAATCTGCCAAAATCATTGCATTTTTTCATGTTTAATGATATTTTCAGACTATCGCTTATTCCACGAAGAATATACGTCAGCTCTTCCCATATTGTTAAATCGAAAAAAAAATCAATAATGCCAAAATTTTAGAAATTTAGTTTTTAAATTTAGCAATATTTTTTCCTAAATTAAAGGGACTGTTTTCCTAACACGTTAAAAGAACTGTTTTCCTAACAAATTAAAGGGACTGTTTTCCTAACAAATCATAGGGACTGTTTCCTAACAAATTAAAGGGACTGTTTCCTTACAAATTAAAAGGACTGTTTTCCTTACAAATTAAAGGGACTGTTTTCCTAACAAATTAAAGGGACTGTTTTCCTAACTAATTAAAGGGACTGTTTTCCTAACAAATTAAAGGGACTGTTTTCCTAACTAATTAAAGGGACTGTTTTGCTAACAAATTAAAGGGACTGTTTTCGTAACTAATTAAAGGGACTGTTTTCCTAACTAATTAAAGGGGACTGTTTTCCTAACAAATTAAAGGGACTGTTTTCCTAACAAATTAAAGGGACTGTTGCCGTGTTGCATGTCCGATTTACAACGGTACCTAAACCATAATCTGATAAAAATGTGGAAGACAAGGTAGTTTTTTGAATTAAAAAAAATTTTACTTCTAATAATTTCTCCAATGTTTCTGAAGTAAAAAATGCGCAAGTTATTTTTGTACAGAAAAGACAAATAAAATAATCAGTTTCATGAATTAAACAACATGGACAACAATTTTCTAATTCGTATTTGATCAGACAGCTTTCAAGGGTACCGTTGTAAATCGGACATGCCACTTTTTCCACGGAGGATCATTTGAAATTATATTTACAGTCCCTTTAATATGATATTTTTTTCCCATAATATTAGATTAGGATCAAGAATATGATTGAATAAAGCCCCGACTTACAGCAATATTGTTAAATATTCCCAAATAGAGTCTAGTACCACTCTCCACTAAACCCCACTATTTATTCGGTCAGTGCACTGCAAGTCACTGCAGTACACACCGAAATTTTAGTTTAGGTGGTACAATAGATGGCAAAGTAGAATTTGTACACTCTTAGTACAGCTGCAGTATTCTTACGTCACAAGTGTCAATTCCGTTTTGTGTCCGACAAAATTAATAATAATAGTGATAGTTTTAGAATAAAGTGCTTGTCTTATAGTAAAATAAGTGCAATTTTATGTGTTCCTTATTTTCTGTTTTTGCACTTTTTTATTTTATCTGTCAACTAATGTGAGACAGTTTCGTTTTCCTTATTATATTGGAAACTTGTGAAATCGTGTTTAATTGGTCCATTTCTCTGTTGCCACCTATTGTACTTGATATTTGATTTTTACCTAATCCTTAAGAATATAAATATATGTTCTTTCTATATATTTCTATATCTGTATATCTGTGTTTGTAAATATGTATATTTGTAAATATGTATATTGTATATCTGTATATTTGTAAATATGTGTATTGTATATCTGTATATTTGTAAATATGTGTATTATATATCTGTATATTTGTAAATATGTATATTTGTATATCTGTATATCTGTGTTTGTAAATATGTATATTGTATATCTGTATATTTGTAAATATGTATATTGTATATCTGTATATTTGTAAATATGTATATTGTATTTCTGTATATTTGTAAATATGTGTATTATATATCTGTATATTTGTAAATATTTGTATTGTATATCTGTAAATCTGTATATCTGTATATCTGTATATCTGTATATCTGTATATCTGTATATTGTATATCTGTATATCTGTATATCTGTATATCTGTATATTGTATATCTGTATATCTGTATATCTGTATATCTGAATATCTGTATATCTGTATATCTGTATATTGTATATCTGTATATCTGTATATTTGTATATCTGTATATCTGTATATCTGTATATCTGTATATCGAACTAACATCTGTAAGTTTGTAGAGTTAGGTATGGAGTAGGAAGGGAATAAGTAGAACTTGGACCGATTAATCAAAACTTCAAATTATAGAACCCGAACCTTCAAATGTTGTTCATCTTATAAATTATTTTTTAAATAAGTTCTTATAATAAACAAGAATTAATTTTATAGAAGTTTCAATAATGTTTGCTTCGAAACCGAACTAAAAAATATCTAATCTCTTCCTTTGCAACCTGATGGTAGAACCCACGCTATTGAAAACCTTGACTTTAATCCAAAGTTTGGAATATCAAAAGTCTGCGACATCCGGTTGCAAAGATATAATGATAAGAATACTATAGATTATCTCTCTGGATACTTAATTTGTATGGTTCTCTCTGTTTTCTTATAATTTGAAGCCAATAACAATTAACAAAACATTTCGACGATTTTTTCGACATCAATTTTGCTACAAATTTTTTAAATATATTAAAAATCTAATTTACATACTACATACTTTCGGAGAAATATTATGAATTATTTTCCCGCATTTTTGAATTTTAGATTTATATTTTCTGTTTCAGATTTATTCAGTTCAAAGATATCTCAGAACTTGCCGCTCAGTCCCATCAAGATAATTTCACGCGGCAACAATCTGAGCTGAGCAACCTTGCAGAGAAACAACAGGAGTTTGGAAAACTTCAAACAGAAAAGTTTGAATCCGTCTCTGTTTGTATCCAAGAACAGTCTCAGGAGTTCCAAACTAGACTTGATCAGACTAAATTTGAGATAGGAAAAAACATCGATAGCATCGAGAATGAGAGATTAAAACTCCAGGAGAAGGTTGAAGAACGATTCTCCGACCTGGAGAAGGAGACTGAGGATCAGATTAGACGGAGTACAAAAGCTGAATCCAGTATACTCAGCAACCTGGCAGATATTCAATCCTTGAAGGAAGAGATTGAGACCAGGTTTACAGAGGTTCAGGAGAAACAGAGAGTTAACGATCAGACCCATCAAACCATCAAGCAAGATCAAGCAGAATTTCAGGATAAAACAGAATCCGCTATATCCTCTTTGGAGACTCGGATCCAGGAGGTTGGAGTAGAGCTAGAACTCAACTCTAAGGATCATGTTAAATTTTCTCATGATATAAACAAAAACAAGGTGTCCCTGGTTAACTATGAGGAAACCACCCAGATGGAACTTAACTCCATCAATCAAACCCATGAAGAGCTCAGAAACTCTCACGAACGCCTGAGCAAGGAAGTTGAAGAACAATCCAAACTTGGAAGAGAAAACCAAACCCGAACCAACAAGAGTTTGAGAGAACTTGGAAACAATGCGGAGAAGATAGAACGCAACCTCGAACTTCTTGACTCCGAGGTTAAGAAGAACGAGAGCTCAAGGAAGAACAACGAAACATCGATGAACAACAAGGTTGAGTTGATCACGTCCAATCAGGAAGATCAGGGGCAGATGTTGCAAGGACTGCAGGAGAAACTGAACAAAAACGAGGAGAAGATGGAGGAGAATAGAGTCAGTTTCCAGGAGGAGACGGAGAACTTGATTCAGAAGAACCTGAGTTTGCAGGACGAACTGGAGAGTAAGTTCTCTAACTCCGTAAACCTGATAGAAACCGTCCAGAGTAAACTAGCTCAGGATCTGAGTTCTCAAGCCAATAATCTCAAGCAGCTACTCAACACAGAGAGCAACCTGGTTTGGTAAGCTTTAAAACAGTAAGGTTCGGGTAGAATAAAAATATCTTATTTGAGGAGCTATTGTTAGTTAAAAACTTTTTGACAAGTAAACGGTGGTTTATCATCGACCTAATTTTCCGTTCCGTAAATTCAAAAGTCCCCCCAAAAAATGAGGTTACTTTTATATCTTCTTTAATATTAAGTGGTTTCTTGTCTTAAATTACTTAAAACTCCCAATCTTGAGATTTTGTATCTTCAAAGGAATTGAGTCTTTGCCACACATTTTTATTTTCTAATCCCTATTTCTTTACAACCCAATGATGTCGTAGAGCTTAGATTTTTCTAAATAAATTGAAACAGATCAAATAAGCCAAGTTTGAAATATCAAAGGGTTACGCCTTCAGGTTGCAAAAATATAGGGTTAAGAAAATTTAAGTTTGTGACAAAGGCTCAATTCCTTTGAATGAAATATAAAAGGTAGGTTGAAAGTGAAAGTGAGACTTGGTGTATAAGTTTTAACAAACAAGAGAAAATTGAACACGATTTTTCTGTTAGATCTGTAAAACTTGTCATCAATGTATATTCCAATTAGAATATTTGGTTCCGAATATTCACAAATATTGTAAGAATTCAAATATTCCTTCTCTTCAATTTAACAAACCAAATATACAGTGTTTGAAGATTAATATTCTAATTTATCATTTCAAACCTAATCTGGATTTTTAAAACCAAAGTTTTCTACTTTTTTGTTTAAAATCTGAAAAATTGAAGTAATTATATCTCAGTTTAGTCATGAAATTGAAGCGATATATTCTGTTCTACGCAATTTGTATTTAATTTTTTTTTTGAGACAGTCAGAATGACAGTATTTATCAATCTTGGTGTTATTACAGTAATAACCAGAAAACAATGAAATAGGAAGACGACATTATAGCAATACTTAAATGTATTTGATGGTGTTACAAAGCAAATAGTTTAACCAGACACTTATAAAATTACTTTTTTTTTAAATGGGTCTGTTTACACTGCAGAATTGTTGTGTTTCATGGTTATTGAACTTTTTAAAGTTAAAACTTGATTCTCAAAGCCGTCATACTATTCCAGAGTTTTCTGGTTATCCTTGCGTTGTTTTCTATGAGTACATGTCTGATATTTTTGTGATTTATTGAAACTATAAAGAATAGAAAAATTATTAAAACGAATACTTATTGTTTTTATTTATAAACCACTTATTTGACCACCCATTTATTCGATAAGTGGCTTTGAAAGAACTGTAAGCGTGATATGAAGTAACACAACGGTACCCTTAAAAGCTTTGTCTGATCAAATATGAATTAGATATCCATGTTTATAATTTTGAAATTATATTATTTTCAACTGTGGTTTCTCGACAAAAACGACTTAGCGTTTAAACTGCTGGAAGAAATATGGAAATTATCGGAATTAAACACTTTTAAGTCAAGAAAAACGACAATATTTTCAACATTATTGATTTAGATAAAGGTTTCAAGATTACCTCTATGAATCGGAGGCCCACTTGAAAGTACGCTGGCAGTCCTTGTGACCACTTAAAGAATACTCATACGCCCACTTTTGAAGGGAGGGAGGGGGGGGGGTGATAATCAATACTTGGTTTTAATTGTTTTTAATGCTTGTTTTGAAAACTAAATCTTGTTAATTTGTCTAGGACGGACATGAATGAGCTAAAGGTTCGGGTTGAGGAGGAGGAGGAGAGGTTTAATTCTAAAATATCCAAGTGTAACAAAGATCTTGCAGCTTGCAAGGATGAACTCATTATACAGGAACGAATAAATACATTTATGGAAAAATAAGAAACTTAAACTAACAGAAAAACCTGAGCTTAATAATAGACCTTAAAAAGAGAATTATTCAGAAATCAGAATTATTCAGAAAGAATGAGATTTCAGGAACCTGAAAATGAGACGAAATTGGAACGTTAAATTTGGTTTGCTATTTAGTCTTTGACACAAACCCAAATTTTTGTAACTCTATATGCAACCCAATATCGTATTCCAAACTGTGAATTCTGATAGATAAAATAACCTAAGTTTGAAATTTTCAAGGTTTTCATCATCAGGATAAAAATATATTGGGATTAGAAAATTTGAGTTTGTGACAATTCGACTTCATTTCATTAAAAGTAAACTTTATTAATTAACAAAAATACAGCTGCTGCGATTAATTTTTAAGCGTAGAGAGTAAAGTCTTTGAAGGCAGGTTTTGAAAGACGTTTTTGTCTTTCTAAATTTGTGTTAAACTCTAAATTTTTGTCAAATTCTAAATCTATAGAGCTACAAAGTATAATAGTTCAAAGATTTGATGCAGCCTTATATTTTTTAAACATTTTATGCTGCTTAACTTAAGAAGTTAAGGAAGTATGTTTCAAGAAAACTTTGGATTAATAAGATTGAATTTCACGAATAGGACCAGGGACGTTTTCAAATGAACTGGAATTTGTCCAGGGGGGGGGTAGGGGCTTAACTAGGGGAGTCCCATTGTGAATAGGGCATGTCCCTCTATAAATAAAGAGTCACTTTAAAGTTGTTCATCTCTGCCACTAGAGAGAACGCTTGACTCCGGATAAAAGGATTCAACGTCCAAAGTCTAAATGAGCACTGAAGGGTTTCAGGTAGAAACGTTTCGCTTTCTCTGTATTAAACGTTATAACCAGGAATAAAGGGACTGTAAGCATAATTTCAAGTAAATCTCTATGCAAAGATGGCAATGCCCGATTCACAACGGTACGAATGCTTCGAAAAATAATCGATGACTATTGATTGTAATATCTAAAAGATTTGTTTGGAATTAAATTGATTATTTTAAGATCCGAGTTGAATGTTGAAACTTTCTGAATTTGTATGGACGCTACATTCTTCAGTATGAGTAGTTTTTAACCATTTTCTCCTTGTAGACGCAACAGATAGAAGTAAGATTAGTAGCGATCAAAAGTGTTTTTTTTTCGCCGTACATACACTCCCTTTAAGAATTATGAATGTATGCACCGTGGGAAAATATGATTTCTTCGCTAGATTGAGAAAAGTTGCCTAGAACTGGAGAATATGGTTGAATCCCTAGCTTCCGGAGATATTGCTCTAGCAGTTAATGAGATTAGTAACTTCAGGTACAGGCTGTCAAACTAAACATCACAGCTCATGAACAGCTTTAAAGCTCGTCTTTTATCTTTGAAATAATTTGCGGCATTTCTTCTATTACAATTGCTTCTTGAAACATTTTCTTTTGTCTATCCTTTCCTAAATGTGGTGTTTTCTAAACTATTTAAACATATAACGAATTTTGTTCAGATTTCAATTTATGAAATAAAAACAGAATTTACTAAATTGTTTTTGCGGGACACCCTGTCTAAAAATTATACAACTAGAAACAAATTTTATATGTATAGGGTAGTAAATAAAACAAGATATTCGTACATATGTTCCCTATAGCCGGCCAAACAGCTGGAGAAAATGGGCTGCATTTTTTTATGGACACTCATGGGCAGACTGGGGGTGACATAGGCTAAAAAATTCGATTATTTTTACTTCAAATTTTTTTTCACGGACAACGCGGTTTTTTTTAGCTAATTATTTATATATGTATATAGTTATATAGTTATAAATATATATATCAAATCTCGGATCTTTTTACAGAAAGGAAAATAAATAAAAAAGTTATTTTCCTGTGCAATCTTTTATATTAAAATTTCTATTCTTTTTCTTCTTCAAAACTATTAAATTAAACAAAGCAAAATTAACAACAAAACACCTTAAAACCCAACAAATGCAATTAAAAGCCAAACAAAACCATCAAAAAACCATTCAATTTCAGATAAACCAGTAAACCACTTAAAACCTTTCAAGGAAATTAAAAAAAAATTTAAATAAGAATTTTCTAAAAAAAAAGTTTTGCAATAATTCCAAAAATTTTAAATATTCAAAATCATTAGACCAGTATAATTAGTAAACAGTACTTAAAGAGAGTACAAATATTTCAGCCGCATTTTTTTTACGTAATTATACGTTTGGGTTTCCTTCTAAAACAAATTCCCCTGATCCCTTCATTCAAATGAAGACTGTTAATAAAAACATAACATGGCCTAAATAAATCTTTATTTAAGAAAATCGAGTACGTTATCCTTATAATGCACGTACAGACACAATTTTTAATGCAATATATGTATTCCGTATTCTGAAATGAGAGAAAGGTTTCAGCAGGTTTAGTTGTATTGAGAGATAGGTTTAAAGAGATATTTTTTATTCTAAATCTTTTTATTCTTGAAGGAGGTATTTAATTCTAAATCTGTTTATCTAGGGGTATATTAAAGGAGGTATTTAATTCTAAATCTGTTTATCTAGGGATATATTTAAGTAGGTATCTAATTATATATCGGTATATCTAGGGGTAGATTAAATAAGGTAGTTAATTCTAAATCTGTATATCTAGGGGTATATTAAAGGAGGTATTTAATTCTAAATCTGTATATATAGGGGTATATTAATTCTAAATCTGTGTATCTAGGGGTAGATTAATTCTAAATCTGTATATCTAGGGATAGATTAATTCTAAATCTGTATATCTAAGGGTATATTAAAGAAGGTAATTAATTCTAAATCTGTATATTAAGGGTATATTAAAGGATGTATTTAATATTTAATCTGTGTATCCAGGGGTGGATTAAAAAGATATTTAATATTAACATAGGTATTTAATTCTAAATCGGTATATATAGGGGTAGATTAAAAGAGGTATTTAATTATAAATCTGTATATATATATAGGGGTAGATTAAAGTAGGTATCCAATTCTAAATCTGTATATATACATAGGGGTAGATTAAAAGAGGTAGACCGGAGAGTAGGAGGGATGAAGGCTGAGGTAGATGAGATGACAAGAGATCGAAGAAACAATCTACTTCTTCACGGTCTTCCGCTCCAGGTACTAGTTTAATACAGAACCCATCTCCAGGTTTTGTTTTTAATGCAGAGGTCTGCTCCAGGTACTAGTTTAGTACAGAAACCATCTCCAGGTCTTGTTTTTAATGCAGAGGTCTGCTTCAAGTACTAGTTTAATACAGAAACCATCTCCAGGTCTTGTTTTTAATGCTAAAGTCTTTTTAATACAGAGGTCTGCTCCAGGTACTGCTTTTAATACAGAGGTCTGTTTAAGGTACTGATTTTAATGCAGAGGTCTGTTTAAGGTACTGCTTTTTAATGCAGAGATCTTCTCCAGGTACTGCTTTTAATACAGAGGTTTGCTCAAGGTACTGGTTTAAATACAGGCCGCTTCAGGAGTTAGTTTTTAATACAAGCTATCTCCAGGTACTGGTTTTAGTACTCCAAGTAATGTTTAAATACAGCTAGGTCCCTTACAGACGATGGTTTTATCACAAAGATGGTTTTATCACAAAGATGGCACAAAGATGGTTTTATCACAAAGATGGTTTTATCACAAAGATGGTTTTATCACAAAGATGGTTTTATCACAAAGATGGTTTTATCACAAAGATGTCCAAATAGACAATAAATGTGTGAGTATATTAAAGAGGAAGCCAAAAACATCAAAGGAATTGAGTTTTTGCCACAAACTCTAATTTTCTAATTTCAATATCGCTGCAACACAATGTTGCAGATCTTAAATATTTTAAACTATGAATGCCATTAGGTCAAATAATGTAAGTCTGAAATATCAAAGATTTACACCATAAGGTTGTAAAGATATAGGTTTTACAAAAACTGAATATGTGGCAAAGACTCAATTCCTTTAGAATAAAAATATAAAAATTTGAATAAAATGTTTAAAATGTTGAGAATGATGAAACGATGGAGAGCTTGGCAACTATCCTGGGAGAACTTGTGAGAACTAAGCTAGGAATTCGGAGAGAAATTGTTCTAACCTCACTTACAAGGTAAAATTAAAATTAAAATTTTCAACATTTGAAAAATTTGAGCAAATTTGAAATTTAAAGAGAAAGAAATAATATCAAATATTCAAATTAGATAAAAGAATGTAGAAAAATTATTGATCAGGTTTCAGGGTACTGTTGTAAATCTGATCAGGTTTCAGAGTACTGTTGTAAATCTGATCAGGTTTCAGAGTACTGTTGTGAATCTGATCAGGTTTCAGAGTACTGTTGTGAATCTGATCAGGTTTCAGGGTACTGTTGTGAATCTGATCAGGTTTCAGAGTACTGTTGTGAATCTGATCAGGTTTCAGAGTACTGTTGTGAATCTGATCAGGTTTCAGATTACTGTTGTGAATCTGATCAGGTTTTAGAGTACCGTTGTGTATCTGATCAGGGTATCGTTGTGAATCGGGAATTGCAAATTTTGCACGAAGCATTAAAATTACGCTTCTATAAACATACAGTTCTATAAACATGAAAAAGAAAACTTACAGAATTAAACATGTTTCCCAGGCTGAAACCAACCCGTGCTGAGGTCGGAGGTTGGCCTCCCATTGTAATCTCCTTCCAGCACTTCTACGACAAGGAGGCTGTCCTCAAGAGGTCGGATATGTTGGACCGAAGCGGCCTCCTACTCACCGAGGACATGTCGAGATCAGTTCGGGAGAATTGGGGAGAACTAAACAAGTTTATGAGTAGGGTAAGTCACAAAAAAAACGATCTTTTTGAAATTTTGGAAATTTTTTAAATCTATGGAACATTTTTAATGGATTGATATCAATATGAGGTAGCACAAAAAGTAATAACAGTTTGAAGTTTTTCTGTTTGACTCAAAATGTGAATAAAATGATAATTTTTTCGTCTACTGATCACAATGACAGTATATCAATTATCAAACAAGCCTAAATGTCGAATTTCAAACTGTTCTTTCTTCTTCAATTTTTGTGTTACATACCTATAATTTGGTTTTTGGACACCAGAGTCTAAAACTAAAGAACGAAAAGTTTAGACTTAAATTTTAAGTTCACGGTTAAATGCCACTTCTGTGGTTAAATATTTAACTCGCCGAAATCGACGAGTTAAAATTTAAACAGAGGTTTAAATTATCTTGAAATCCTGCATTTTCCCTATTTGTCTATTATTCAATCATCATTCAGCTGCAGCTGAGAAAGCGGCATTCAACTTTAAAAGTGAAAACCTTGCTAAAGAAATTTCACGTTTTAGATAAATTAATTTTTGGATGTAAACCCAAAAAACGGTTGTATGTTTTGTTTTCGGTTACGTAAGAACAGCTGATTAGCGATGGTTATGTAATATTCTCCGTAAATCCTTTTCTCTGATTGGTTCAGATTTTTCCCGGGAAATTCAAATTTAAAATTGAGAAAGTTTAATATTTAAGTAGCTATTCATAATTTTACAGAACTTTTAACCTCGAACTTAAAATTCGCGCATTCTTTAGTTTTAGACTCAGCTGTATGTTTTGTATTTTAAAATCCGAATTAAAAAATAGAATTTGTTTCGAAATCAAATCCTGTAAAGATCTTTGCGGAGAGAATCTTTTTTTATAAACAGTTCTTATTAAAAAGACAGTTCGGGAAAACAGAAAGAGGGTAATTGTATTCTATCCAATGTTTCTGTGAAGAAAAAACGTATAAATTGTTTTCTACGGACCTTGAAAGTACTTTGGCTATACGTTGCCAGGCTGGCAGGACTGTACGAGATATCAAACCAGAGCTGGGAATTTTAGAATTGTCAATGCTAATGCTTGATCTCCTCATTTTTATTAATCTGCATGAATCTTTATTTGATAACCATGAGTGTCTAAAATTTAACTAAGCAAGGTGTTGATTGCAGAAAACAAACAGCCATGATAAAAAGATGACAAATTTTGCACGGAATAAAATATATTATCAAGTACAATAGGTGGCAACAGAGAAATTGACAACCTATACATGACGTCACAAGTGTCAAATATAACAAGGAAAACGAAATTTTCTCACATTAGTTGACATGTTTCCAAAATGAAATAAAAAAATGTAAAAAAGAAAAAGAAAAAAACATAAAATTGCAATTATTTTACCGTAAGATAATTACGTTATTCTAAAATTATCACTATTATTTAAAATTTTGTCAGACACAAAAACTAAGTTGACACTTGTGACGTAGAATACAGCTGTACTGACTACTGAGAGTGTACAAATTCTACGTTGCCATCTATTGTACTAGAAACTATTTGCACGGAAACAATTCCTTGGTCGGAACCCAGCAGGGTTATCTAAGAGATAGGCTTAAGCCAAAAATCAAAAGTATCCACAATGAATATCGAAATATAGCAATCGGGATTAAGGATATCCAACACACAAGTTTTTAGCTCAGTTTCACGAAAACAAATCATAAGTTTTTAACGGTTTAAACAAAATTTTAGTATTTTCAAATTTGATTTTAAGGTAAAATCCCGATATCCGACAAGCCAATGTTTCCTGAAGCAGGACAGACTCTACGTGGATAACAGGATGTTTGTCTGGAGAGAGGAGGAGGGACGGGTTACAGAGCAAACCGTTCTCACATTACCTGCTACACCAGGGAATATGTTCCCAGGTCTAAACCTTCAAACCAGGTGAGTTCTCTATTGAACACACGGCATATAAACTGCTAGTTTAAAATGTACTATACTTATTTTGTTTCCTTCCTAAAAATTAATTTAGAAAAATTATTCCGAAGAAGAAATATTTTAGTTTCCTTTATTTCACAGTTTTGCATAATATATTAGTTTTTCAACTGACGAAAATAAATAATTTAAAAGTTTTAAATATCAAAAGAAGAAAGAAAACACGGTATCAAAAACTGAAAAAAGTTTTTTTTCTATTCTAAATCTCCCGATCTTAAAGGAAAGTTTACGATATTTAAATCTTATTTAATTCTAATTTAACAAATCTAGATAATCTTAATAAATCCTGCTTTAGTTTAGTTTTTCAAGGAATTTTGTATAAATACTTTATTTTGTTGTCTAAAGTAATTGTGTTTTGATATTTCAAACTCAGATTATTTGATCTAACAGAATTCATAGTTTGAAATATCTAAGGTCTACGACATTGGGTTGCAAAGTACATAAACAAAATTTAAAAGATTATGATATTAAAACTTTATAGGATTGCCCCGAATTGAATTCGACATTTACAGCTTGTAATATCTGAAGGGTTAGTTCTAATGTTTTATCAATGGTCTGGGTACAATAATGCAACACGTGAATTTGTACGGGTTCTTCGCTTTTCGGTATGAGTCGGTTTTAACAGATAGAAGTAAAGTTAGATTAGAAGTAATCAAACCAGAATTCAATTCGGAACCCCTATTTTCATTTTCGCGATAACTCCCTTTAAATATTTTAGTATTATAATGATAAACCCTTTCCTGTATTTTCACTAAAAAATTAAAAGAAAAGTCTTTTTTATTAATTCTTAGAAACTTTACTGTAACTTTTTCTCAAGGAATTATCATCAAAAAGAGTCTTAACTCTTTTTTAAAAATCAAATTATAGAAGAATTAATTTTTAATGAGATATGGGTTTCCAGCAGGGAGTAAGGAATAGACGGGAGATATAACTGACGCGGCTCGCCCTTCCATATGATTTAAACATGCTCTGTAGACGGTACTCCATTTGTATAAGAAATATTTGTCTGATGTACAATTACCGCGTATACAATAACCTATTCTGAATATTTCTTATACAAATGGAGTACCCGTCTGCAAAGCATGTATAATCATATGGTAGGGCTAACCGCTTCAGTTATCCCTTTTATTCCTTACTCCCTGGTTTCCAGGTCTGTTGGTTTGTTTATTTGGCCCAAAACAATATTGAAACAGCTGATTTGTTTGAGAGGAATCAGGGTTACAAAATTATTTTGAAATTTGGAAATAATTGAAACTAAATAATTATATCTTGAAAATGATTGTTTATATTATAAAAAATGTTGATTTGATCTTAAAAAATGAATGGTAATTGATCATGAAAAAAGGATGATTAGATCTTGAAAACGAAGGATTTGATCTTAAAAATGAATGATTTTATCATGAAAAAGTATATTTGATCTTGAAAATGATTGATTTGATCTTGAAAATGATTGATTTGATCATAAAAATAGTGATTTGATCTAGAAAATATATAATTATATCTTGAAAAGGATTGTTTATATTATAAAAAAATGTTGATTTGATCTTAAAAATGAATGATTTGATCTTGAAAATAAATGATTTGATCTTAAAAATGAATGATTTGATCATGAAAACGTATGATTTGATCTTGAAAATAAATGATTTGATCTTAAAAATGAATGATTTGATCATGAAAACGTACGATTTGATCTTGAAAATAAATGATTTGATCTTAAAAATGAATGATTTGATCTTGAAAACGAAGGATTTGATCTTAAAAATGAATGACTTGATCTTAAAAATGAATGATTTGATCATGAAAAAGTATGATTTGATCTTGAAAATGATTGATTTGATCATACAAATAGTAAAATCTCTGTTTAGATGTTCGAATCGACTGAAACTAGAAGATATTCAGCATGGGTTTGATCCAAATCAATAATCAGTATTTTTCTACCCTTGGCACCTTCAACCTGTACAAATCTAAATGTATAGAATAAAGAACTATGTTGTTGTTTAATAAAAGTTTAAAGTGCTAATATTAAAATTTTATGTTTTGAAATTATTTTATAAATTTAATTATGTTGAATTACGGACAGTATACCAGGGCTTTATGTTGTGCAAATGGAATTTGACAAAATTAATAAATTCCAAATTAACTTTTAACTAATTCTTTCTTCTTAATTTTCTCATCTACGGTTTAATGGAGAAAGGAATTAGGTTTTTGCCTCAAACTCAATTTTTTAATTCCTATATCTTTGCAACCTAACGATGTGAACCTTTAATATTTCAAACTTAGATTATGTGATCTAACAAATTTCATAGTTTGAAATTTCTAAGGTCTTCGACATCGGGTTCCAGAGATATATGTAGGTATTACAAAATAATAATTTTTTTCTCTATTAATAAATTTTTAAATTGAAGTTTAATTTTTTTCGTGGATTTCTTGAAATTCTCGAATTTTGCAAACTTTCTCATCATAAATATGTTTAAAATATTTTTTACAACAAAAAGATGAAAGCTTTAATGCATCTTATGTCAAAAGATTAAGGAAATTTAAATTAGATGAGTTTTTTTCTCCAGTTTCTTTTTCTTTGTTTTATTTTATCTTTATTGAGTTATGTTCAGAGCAAGTTTATTTTTACAGAATCTAAAATTTTTCCGTAAAAGTTTATATATTTCAAAAATTTACTTTCTTAATTCCGATTGTTTCCGAAAATTTCCCACACATTCCCAATCCCACCATTTCTTCGGAAAAATTCCACATTTGCCCAAAAATTCTATTTTTACGAAAAATAACGTTTTTTCATAAGTTTCCCTTCAATCTGTAATCTTCGATTCATATTGATTTATAATGAAATTTTTAAATTCCTAAATCTTTGTAACCCAATGCCGTAGGCCCTACATAATCAAACTATTCTGTTTCCTTAAATAATTTAAGTTGGAAAAAAGTGGACACCATTAGGTTGCAAAGATATAGGGATTAGAAAAATTGAGTTTGTGGCAAAGACTTAATTCCTTTGCTCGTCTGTTTGTATCCAATAAACGTCAAAACAGCTGAACCGTCGGGCTCATACTTTTTATAGGGATCACATGACATTAGAGAAGGTGTAGACTTCGATTTTTCTAAAATTTTGGAAATCCACTGATGAGACAAATCCGCAAAATTTAGAAACATGGATGCTGATTATTAATATTTTAAGGCTAACTTAAAGGGACTGTCAGCATAAAATTAGAAGTGACGTTCCTTGCAAACATGGCAATACCCTTGAAAGCCTTGTCTGGTCAAATATGAAAAAGATATGTTTTTGTTTCTTTAAACTGTTTATTTTCATTTCCGGTTTCTCTGCGAAGGTGACTCACGCATTTCTTTTTTTTGATAAATGGAAACGAGTCGCGAACCGTCGGTAGAGCCAATTGTATTCTTATATTTTTCCAATAAAAGAAACCTAGACCCTTCATTACATTCATTAAGATGAGGGGAGGGAGGGGAGCTGAGAGAGAGGGGAGGGGTGAGGAGAGAATAGAAAGATTAAAACAACAAATATATACTACATCTTCTCTCACTTGAGATTGAGTAAATAACATTCAGAACTTCCAACAACTTTACCTTTTTCTCTTCTGAGGGAAATAATAAAAAGAATTCTGTTCAACACAATAATTTATTGAAAATAAAGCCATTTATTTTATCTTGGTAAAAACTTGACTTGTAGTTTTTCATTCATTCAATAATTTATACGATCTCATCCTTACAAAATTTATGTGAACCCAACAATCGGAATTTTAGAGACCAATCTCACTCAAATCCAAGAACTTTGCAAATAATTATTATTCGCGTACTCTTCTAGAAAGAAAGAGTAGGTCGAATTTATGCGAAATTACTGGAAATACTTTGTCACCTAGCAGTTTCTATATTACTATGAACATGTTCTTTTTGTTTACATTTTAAAACAAAGAAGAAACAAATTTTGCGAATTTTTGAAGAAAAAAAAATTCGCGGATTTTCAAGAATCTAAATTTTTTACAAATTTAAAAACCTTTAAAACACATTTTTATTTAATTTTTATTATTCATGAACCTTCCCTGTGGTCACGTGATGTCCCACAAAAAATTTGGGCCCGATCGATTCAGCCGTTTTGACGTTTATTGGATACAAACAAACAAACAAACAGACAAGCCAAATTTATAAATAGATTGATTTTAAGAATCAGGAAAAAAATTAGTTTTTTCTTCTCAAACAATTGAATCGGGGAATTTAACCCACACCTTCTGGATCATCGAAAGAATTTATAAATGTCGTCTTGACAATTTTTCAATGGGTGTTACTTTCATACTATCATACCTAAATCTCAATAAATAAATAAAAAAGGCATAAAATATGCGGAAAAAGTTTTAAAGAGCTCCATATAATTATTCAATTAAAAAAAAAATATCTGCGCGGCGGCATTCCATTATCCGAAGGTAAAGAAAACGACATTTTATAAATTCTTTCGATTTCTCCAAAGTTCTGGTCTAAACTGTAGTATAATGTTCTAGGCTGCCCATCTTCTATTTAATTTTCTAAACATTTTCTATTTGTATACATTGTAAAGCAAAACAAAAAATTTGCGGATTTTAAAGAAAAATTTCGTGGATTTTCAAAATTTTCACAAATCAAATTTTGTTAAAGGTAAAATTTTGGAAAACTCGATCAACCATAAACCTACCCTGAGGTCACGCGAGGTCCCACAGAAAATTTGGGCCTAATCGGTTCAGCCGTTTTGACTATTGGATACAAACAGACAAACAGACAAGCAAAGTATATATATATAGAAGCAAACCCTATTCAATTTAGCTTTATATCTTCTAGGTAATTGATGTAAGTTTCAGACCTGAGAAAACAGTTTATTGGCCGTTCTAAGAGTTCTAATCTTCAAAAACTTTAACAGTTAATTTAATTTTATTTTTATTTCAATTAAATTTTTGCGACCTAATTATCAAGATTTTGAAATATACGGGATAATTTTATGTTAAAAGTTTTTGAAAATAAGCTGGAATGGCCGGCGTTGCCCGTGGAATTAAAAAAAAATGTTGAAAATTTAAATTCTTATTTTTTACCCAATGTTACCCCTCGGGTCACATGGGTTCCCTCAAAAATTTTCAGCCAATTCGGTCCAGTCGTTTGGCCAGCTATAGCTAACATAAATGTATATAAGAGCGAAGAGCTTTATTATATAGATAGATATAATTTCACAAAAATTTGCTAAATTAAACAAAAATTGGCGACATTGATTTTTACTAATTACACAGCAACATATCTATCATTTCAGTAATTATTTCATTATCTAATCCTTCAACATGTAAATTGTTGTTTTTTGTTTTCAGCAGTTTTTGTAAAATCGGAACTTTCAGTCCATGCTCCAACGGGATATCCAAAATATTTCAAGATCAAACTTTTTTACAATGGAATCATATGTGTATATCTAGGTACATTAAAAAGAATTTTAATAGCACAGTATGTATTCCATGCTATGTACAATTTTGAAACACATAGGGAACTAAAAGTCCCATGCTAAAAACCGGCATTGTCGGACTCCTTTTGCAATACTGCCTCAATGCTTTCTTTTTCCTTTGTCTTTAGCCCCAATTTTTCAATGTTTTCTAGGCTTAAGAAAATGTCCAATGACAAACTCTAATTTTTAATACCTAAATCTTAACAACGCCATGTCATAAACATTTGAGATTTAAACTATGAATCGAGTTAGATCAAATAGATTAAATATCAAAGGTTTGCATGCCATCAGGTGGCAAAGATATAAGTATTAGAAAATTTGAGTTTGTGACAAAATGTTCAATTATGCTAAAAAAAATTGAAAGTATTTTTGAGATGGCGTGTCAAACATGAATAAAAAATATAATTTTTCCTGTCTACATTTTTGAGATTCTTTATATAAGTCCAAGAAGCTTTTCATAGGAAATTTTAAGTTTTAAAGTATCACAATAAGGAAAAATATAAGTTCTTCCAACCGTATCATGAAAATTATTACATTATTGCACAGAAAAGAACACAATTTAACCTTTTTTTTAAAAAAAAAAAAAAACAATTTCTAAGAGACTGCGGATGATATTTCAAATTGGCTCGCGGATTTATGCGACACAGATAATGGGATAGATTGCCAGAATTAAATACTTTTTAAGATAGGAAAACTACACCATGTTCCTCCATGTTGTTCAAATAGAGGTTCAAAGGGGATCAAAGGGAAATTCAAGGTCCCTTGAAATTATCTCTCATAGTCCCTTGATATGTTTACTCTAAACGAAGATTTTCATAGGTTTGCGGTTTCCAGGAGCATGGTTGGGAGAGAGAAGAGAAGATCTAGTGAGAGGAGAAGATGAGAAGAGGCCGGGCTCAGTTCTCCTTCATCCTTCTCTTACTCCGCACTTGATCTGATTTATTTGCTCCCCATGTGTACCGTTAATTACTGCTTTTTTATCATCAAGTCTTAAAACTTCATGAAAGTTAAAATCTATCATTTTCATTTGAATTGAGCCAAAAAAAAAAAACAATTATGTTTTGTGCTAATGGTTGTCAACAACAAGTTACAGATTTCAAACCTTTTATTTAAACCATATTTAATATAGTTCATGGTATTTCATTTCAAACCAGATCCATACCTGATCATGGTTTATTCCTTCTCCATACTTGTACATGGTTAATCCCTTCTTTATATATAAACATGGTGCAGTCCTTCTCCGTACTTGAACATGGTTAATCCCTTCTTTATATATAAACATGGTGCAGTCCTTCTCCGTACTTGAACAGGGTTCATTCCTTCTTTATATATAAACATGGTGCATTCCTTCTCCGTACTTGAACATGGTTAATCCCTTCTTTATATATAAACATGGTGCAGTCCTTCTCCATACTTGAACATGGTTAATCCTTTCTTTATATATAAACATGGTGCAGTCCTTCTCCGTACTTGAACATGGTTAATCCCTTCTTTATATATAAACATGGTGCATTCCTGCTCCGTACTTGAACATGGTTAATCCCTTCTTTATATATAAACATGGTGCAGTCCTTCTCCGTACTTGAACACGGTTCATTCCTTCTCCATATTTGAACACGGTTTATTCCTTACCTATATTTGAACATGATTAATCCCTTCTTTCTTGTAACAGTTGGCTAAAATCAATGTATTAATCTTTACGACAATAAATTAGAGGCGATGTTGTAGTAAGATTATATTGCAATATCATGTAATCAAAGGGGTAAATGTTACAATTCTTCTTAAAAGGTCAATTGGAGGACTCGCTGCTGGACCCTGGCCTCTAGTCTTGACAATAAGCTCTGTACCCTATCTTACTCCGACTCTCCGACCGACAGACTTTAGACTCTCTCTGACCTCTGGTCTAGCTTATTAAGACTTTGGACAGACGCCTCTTACAACTAGATTGAAGACTTTAAGCTCTCTCTCAAGGGTGGAGTCCCAGTGATGGTTTATGTTATCCTCCTCACCCATCCTTGCTCCTTCCTGGAGTAGAAGACGTAGAATAAAGTTGATCCCCACTTTCTGGGACTTCTTTATCAACTGAGTAATTGTAATCCTGGTTCAATATTTCCTTTTATATTACTGGCGCATGGCGGTCATCTTTATCTTTGAATCGTGATAAACTCATGTTACCAAACCAGCTGGTTACCTCTTACAGAGCAAGGGAGAGAAAGGAGGGGGAGGGGGGTTACATTATATTTAAGCATGGTCCATTCCTTCCCTCTACGTGATATAAATCTGCTAATATGTTATTCTGGAAAGAAAATATCATGACATTGCTTGCTTAAAGGTTGCTTGAATAAAAGGATAACCCCCCGGACCCGGAGCTGAGGTGTATTTATGGATGATAAGATATTTAAAAATCAAAACTATCAGAGCGGATACAGGAATTTACCCGGGGTGAGCCAACTCAGCTTTTTCTGTCCACTTTCCGAAACTCTCCACAATGCAATGCTTTAGGGGGAGCAATTTTTCTATTGTGAGCTATTGCCCCGGTGTATATCAAATACCGGGCCTACTTTTAATCAACTAAATCAAGCTGTACAGTAGAAATACAGGCTATAAAAGGAAAAAAAGGACAGTACGTCAGATGAACTACCTATTATTAGACACTAATATTCTAATGCATGGATTTAAGAAATAAGACAAATGAGTGTGGAATACCATGGAGCAGGATTCGACCTGTTCCATCTCATAATATGATTAATGCATTGTTTGCTGACTAGTGCTCTAATTGGAAAAGAATATCTTTAAATGTCGTTTTTTTAATGTGCTTCATACTTCACTAAAGAAAAAACTCCTACTTTTTAATCAACAAAAGTTCCTGTGTGTTACCAACCTTTTTATGCTCCTAAAAATGTCTTTTTTACGCTATCTAACCAGGCGGGTATGGCACGCCGAACCCGTAGTGCTCCCTGTCCGCAAATATCTCTCAAACATAGATTTCCGGCAACGCACTTACCCGTATTGCTTCCTGTCCGCACCCAATTTGTTTTCCGGCAAAATGTCTTTACTTTTAAATGCTTCCTATTTAGGCATCCAGCGTTAATATAAGGGTTTTTTTAACAATTTATTTTTCTATTTTAAATGATTAATACAAAAGTGCACAAAACAATTTTGATAATAGTGTTGCAGTATTCCCTTTATTAAATTTTTCCCACTTGCAAAAATACTTAGGGATTCACAAATATCCCCCCCTCCCCCAATGGGCCTTGGGGCCCTGAAAAACCCTAAAGCATCCCTTTCAAGTAGGAAACAATCCGCCCCAGTGTTAGTTTTTTAAAATTTCCAAAATTATTGGTTCTAATTCTATTCAGTCTATCCATCTTGTATCTTTTATTCAGAGCATTGAACCAGTTCTTAATTCTTCTAATTCTATTAATTCTATACAGATTTTAATAAATAAATAATAAATAATAATCTTATTTGGTAATATAAGCCAACATCCTCTCTCCCTTGGGCATTAGTTGTTAAAGATATCTTGGTAAAAACTGTGATTTATTGCGATTACCTCGATCCTCAGATATAATATTTTGTACATACATCATGCTGTTGTTAATCTTAATGTTTTTGAAGGTCAGGAGAAGTAATTTAGTTTACCAGAAATGAGGCAGTTTTTCGCAATTTGGTTTAAGATCTAAATCTATCCAAATATCTATCTCTCTCTCATACCTGATTTAAAGGGAGTGTTCGCGAAAAATGAAATGGGGTATAGGCTTAGTGCGATAAAAAAGCGCTTTTGATCGCTACTAATCTTACTTCTATATGTTGCGTCTATAAGGAGAAAATTGTTAAAGATGTCTCATACCGAATTACATGGCGTCCATACAAATTGAGAAAATTGCAACATACGGCTTGACCGTAAAAAATTAATTTAATTTCAAACAAATCATTCAGATATTACAACCTGTAGTCATCGATTATCTTTCGCCACATTTGTATGTATTATATTGTATAATATTTTTAAATTAATTTGTTTGTTTCTCTTGCCGCTTGCGCAAATATCTAAGAATGCCGCACACCACTCACAATTTTCAAAATCCGTTGAAAACGTTTTCTAAAAAAATAAAATATTATAAAATATAAACTATATACAAATGTGGCGAAAGATAATCGGTGACTACAGGTTGTAATATCTAAATGATTTGTTTGAAATTAAATTGATTTTTTACGGTCTAAGCAGTATGTTGCAATTTTCTCAATTTGTATGGCCGCTAAGTTATTCGGTATGATACATCTTAAACAATTTTCTCCTTATAGACGCAACAGATAGAAGTAAGATTAGTAGCGATCAAAAGCGTTTTTTTTATCGCATTAAGCCTATACCCCATTTCATTTTTCACGAACACTCCCTTTAAAAGATAATTTAAAACCGAATTGCACGCAAAACTCCGGTATGTTTGGAGCGTCTACAGAGTATCCTTTCTACAAAACTGGGCGGAACGGGTCGGTAACCGACAAAAAAGTTCTTGGAAAAAAGTTTCCGGAAAAAAGTTCTAATATTTGACACTAAAAAAGTCCTGTGTCAAAAAAGTCCTTTTTATTAAAAAGTCTCCGGAAATAAAGTTCTACCAATTCGAGACTTTATTTTCTAGGACTTTTTTTCTGACTCATATGCAATAAAAGGTCTGTTTTATGAAAACGTATTAGACTTGACCTCATTTTCACAAGATTTAGGACTTTTTTCTTGGTTTTTTTCTTCACATATATATTCTTTAGGATTTTATTTCCTGAGACTTTATTGGCAGCCCCCCTATTATTTTAGGAAAAAAGTCCCAGGAATAAAAAACACAGCACTTTATATCAAGTGACATTTTTTCCAAGAACTTGATAAATTCGAACTTTTTTTCAATGTTTTTATTTTAAGGTTTTTTTTCAGAACTTTTTTTTCCTTGGACTTTCTTACATAGATTCGAATGGGTCTACACCTTGAATAAGACTAAAAAATACTTGTACTAATGTCCCTGTGTATGACCCCTAAAAAGTATACCGCTATGAAATCCAGTGTCGGAAACCCGGTTTTGTGAATTGGTAAAGGAAATTTTTTAGATATCAGTTTTTATTATTTAAAATGAAATCTTTACAAATAAAAAACTTGCAATTTTAGTCTGAATTTATTTTCATAAATTTTCAGCTCTGTAGGGCTGTAAAGTATGCATAGAGAAAACAATTATTTTTAAGACATATATAATCTTACCATTACTTCAGGTTGAGTTCACATGGTGGAAAAAATGTCAGAATTGCAATTACGTTCATAGTTATACACCAATATAAACATTACAGAGCAAAATATTTTGGAAGAAGGCATGAGATCAAAATTACTGAATATATATCTGAACTAAAGTATCTATATCTAAATTAAACGTGCATATAATCCTAAGACTGGGCCGAATGATCAACTTTGAAGTGTCGCAACACCTTGACCTTTGTTTTACCTAACTAGCTTATAACTACTTTTTTGTAGCCCTAGAGATGTAAACATATAAACCATAATTCAAAATTTGGCGAAATTTTTCGATGATTTGTGTCTGAGTTTGCAACCTTTGAACGGATTTCAACTATGCATAATCTTCTTTTGATAAAAACGTGAAATGATAATCTAAGTATGGTCTCTAAAGAAACTAATCACTCACCTTTAATTTAAATTTTTCTAATCTTTTTGAATCTAAACCTTTTTTTATTTGTTCCAATGATTCCCTTGCCATACATTTTCTTAAAAGTCCTAATAAACTTTTAAAAGTTTTTTTTCATTTAATATGTTTTATGGAATATTTCGGCGGAAGTTCATGGTTTTGCAAAAAGGGGGGGGGGAGACTCTTTATTTAAGTTAGAACTTTTATACTTAATTAAAAGTTAAAAGATATATTGAATGATCTGAATAAGATAGACATTAGTTTGCAATTGCAAAGAACCATGAATTTAAGAAAATAGCCTAAATAAATTCAGTATAGTCGTCTCTGAAGCCCTATCCTTTGTGGGTGAACTTGTGGATTTCTACAGTAAATAATAAAGTAATAATGAAGGATTGAAAATCGTCTCATTAGATTTTCAAAACCACACGATTTTTTTTAAAAAAAAGTACGTTTGTAATGCGGAATATTTCTGTAAAATCATGTTTACAATTATCTTCCAAAATTTAAAATAAAAATGTAAAAACTCAATCTTTAAATTCACAGAAAATCCCCTCGTTAAAGATAAATATCAAGTTCAAGAAAATCAAACTAGATTGAAACAATTTATCTCTGGAAAGTAAATACAAGTTGATCTCACAACTTTTGATTGAACGAAACTGGTTCAAATTCAGCAATTTAACTCATTCTTTAAATTGGAAGCAGATGAAACATCTATTTTCTTCCATGTTTTTTTGGTCGCATTTTTACTCATTTTTTGTTTGTTTGAGATTTGAATTAAAAGGGGGTGTCAAACACAAGGAGGGTTGGTTGGTTAAATTCAAGACAGGATTTGAAAGAACATATAATATTTTCATTTGAGACACTTCACTGTAAGAAAAGCATTTGGACGAGATTTTGACAAATAAAATAGCTTTCTTTACATTGAACATTTTTTTCGATATTTTTATCAATCTTTGAGAAATTTTCTTAGAAATAGAAAGTTTTGCCAACGTAAACATATTTTCGATTGTTCTAAAATCTTTTTAGATTGTTTTAAGAATTTTTTTGAGTGTTCTAAAAGCTTTTTAGATCGAACTAAAAATATGGTTTAACAGTTTGAATGCGAGCCGATTCTAACAGAATTTGCCTCATTTTGCAATGCATTCGGTCATTTTGTACCGAACTATTTTTTAGTTTAATCGAAAATGACCAAATCATGCGAATTAGAGAAAATTATGTTTGAATTTGTTCACATTCAAAAATGCTTTTCTTAAATTGAATTGTATTGCCGTCGTAGAAAAGATCCGAAAGAAATTGACTTAATTTGATATACTACGGATGATACAGGGTGTCCCACGAAACATGACAGTTGGTGGATAGTTTAGAATGTCTTCTTCCACATACTGTATTAGATATTAAAGACTTTTTGCAGTTTATGTCTTTAAAAAATGTTTAATTCATATATATTTTACTGTGAAATCAATTTTACTATAAATATAACTGTCATATAAAAAATGTTATTAGTCTCTTTAGTATCAAACAACTAATCGAATTATGGAACAAAACATTTTGAACTATTCACCAACTGTCATATTTCGTGGGACACCCTGTACGTAAGTAATTAATTATATGAAAGTTTCGATCTCTTTGGCGGGATTTTTTTCATAAAAATTCATTTCCTTTTGTCGTATGTTTAGAAGAGAAATCTGTTTGAATCATGTATTGAGAAAGATTTTTTTCAATTTCATGTTTCAGAAACATCAATAAGAAAAGTTTTATACAAAAACATCGTGACAAAAAAATTGAATTTTTTATTAAATTAAGAGTATTTCCTGGGTTTAGTAAGTTATTAGTGTCAATTGATAGAAATACGGATTAAAGAGATAAATCAAGCCCGCCATTTATATTCTTTATATCCATACTCTGTCACAAACACTTTTTAATTTCGAAAAAAAAATCTTGAAAAACCTTTTTTAACTCTCCATGACAACACTTCATGTGCAGTGATAACCAGAAAACTATGAAATAGAAAGACGACTTTTAGAATCAAGTTGTAACTTTCAAAAGTCCTATGATCATGAGACTCAGTAATTGTGAAGTGTAAACAGACCATATTCCCTTAATTGGTGATTTAATAAGTGTACTGTGTTTACAATATAGTGTAAACAGACCATATTCCCTTAATTGGTGATTTAATAAGTGTACTGTGTTTACAATATAGTACTTTACTGTTTACTGTGTTTACAATATGCTACTTTACAGTGTACTGTGTTTACAATATACTACTTTACAGTGTACTGTGTTTACAATATGCTACTTTACAGAGTACTGTGCGAACTTTACAGTGTACTGTGTTTACAATATGCTACTTTACAGTGTACTGTGTTTAGAATATGCAACTTTACAGTGTACTGTGTTTACAATATGCTAGTTTACAGTGTACTGTGTTTACAATATGCTACTTTACAGTGTACTGTGTTTACAATATGCTACTTTACAGTGTACTGTGTTTACAATATGCTAGTTTACAGTCTACTGTGTTTACAATATGCTACTTTACAGTATACTGTGTTAACAATATGCTAGTTTACAGTGTACTGTGTTTACAATATGCTACTTTACAGTGTACTGGGTTTACGATATGCTACTTTACAGTGTACTGTGTTTACAATATGCTAGTTTACAGTCTACTGTGTTTACAATGTGCTTCTGTGTGTAAGTGTTTGCTACTGTTTTCGTACTCATACAATAACGGTTTCAGTTTCGAAAGTCTATTGGGCGACACTAAAATATCAAAATAAACCAAAAAATAAATACATATTATCGAGTTATACGACACTGACGTTTGCAGACTTAAAAGCCTTGGAAATGTGGAGATCGAAATCTGATTCATATTTGTAAAAAAGGAAAATATTTCCATGCTAGATTCTTAACAAATATATACCTTGACACAAGGATGTAATGCAAGGAAAGTCGTGTATACTCTGCGTACATATTGAAACCAGTTCTCTTTGGGCGGAATTTGTAAACAAGAATAGATGCATGCAGTGTTCGTTTAGTATCCGAGGAGGTTTAAAGCATTAAATTTTTATAATTTTGATAATTCACATAATAGTTTCCTATGACCAGAATATTTCATTGATTTTTTATGTGAAAGATGGATCCCATGTCAGGCTTTGACCTCCGTCTTGTGCTTACATTACCACCCAGAGACAGTACACTGCAGTACAAAAGATGCGTACACTTCTGAAATAAATTTCCTTGCATTACATCCTTGCCTTGACATCTATAAATAAAGGTTTTAATTAAACAACAGAATTTAGACTATTCAACCAAAAAATCCATTTTTATGTTAAAAAAGTTACAGAGCAATTTGTTCACTCCTCTGCAGACACTACAAAACTTTTTATTTTTGTGTGGGCAGGATAAATATGTAAAGAATAATATGGAAGAAAAGTGTAAACAACCTCAAAATAGATTCTGAGACTGATATTGGATATTTTACTTTACATATACTTTATACATATATGATATATAGATAAAGTGATTGGAAGAAATATATATTAAAACATCTAAAATGTATATTTAAACTGAAAAAAGTTGAAAATACTATATTACACGTTTTGTATTGTAAATTGACTCTATCTTATCTTATTGATCAGATTAAGTTTTCAATTGTACCGTTCTAAATCAAGCATTGCAATCTTTGCATGGAGGGTCACTTGAAATTACCAAGGAGTATGGAATAGAAAGGAGATATAACTGACGCGGCCCGCCCTACCATATGATTATACATGTTTTACAGACGGTACTTCATTTGAATAAGAAATATTTGTCTAATATGTACAATTACCGCGTATACAATAACCTATTCTGCATATTTCTTATACAAATGGACTTACCTGTCTGCAAAGCGTGTATAATCATATGGTAGGGCGGGCCGGTTCAGTTGTATCTCTCTTCTATTTCATGCTCCTTGGAAATTACTCTTACAGACTACAGTCACTTTAAGCTGTACTAGGAGCTGTACATTAAGATTCCATGGGTGTATTATATACTGTTTAGTGAATGAAGTGTGTTACAGATGAAAATGTAAGTAGTGCGTCCAAGGATATGATTCGGGTTGGATCTTCTTCGGAGATTCATCTTACTCTGCAAATATTCATCGTTTTCTGTCAAACCTTCCAGGTTAGTATTTAGCTTCTAGGCATACAGGGAGCTTCTAGGCATACAGGGAGCTTCTCTAGGTAAACAAGGAGATTGCAGGCATAGAGGGAGCTTCTATGTATACAAGGAGCTTCTATGTATATAGGGAGATTGCAGGTATACAGGGAGCTTCTAAGTATACAAGGAGCTTCAAGGTATACAGGGAGCTTCTATGTATATAGGAAGGTTCTATGTATATAGGGTATATAGGGAGATTCTATGTATATAGGGAGATTCTATGTATATAGGGAGATTCTAGGTATACAGGGAGCTTCTAAGTATACAAGGAGCTTCAAGGTATACAGGGAGCTTCTATGTATACAGGGAGATTCTAGGTATACAAGAAGCTTCCAGGTATACAGCTTCTATGTATACAAGGAGCGTCAAGGTATACAGCTTCTATGTATACAAGGAGCTTCCAGGTATACAGCTTCTATGTATACAAGGAGCTTCCAGGTATACAGCTTCTATGTATACAAGGAGCGTCAAGGTATACAGCTTCTATGTATACAAGGAGCTTCCAGATATACAGCTTCTATGTATGCAGGGAGTTTCTAGTATAAAGGGAGCTTCTAAGCTTCTAAAGGAGCTCCTATGTATAAAGTGAGCTTCTAAAGGAGCTCCAATGCAGGGGCGGATACAGGAACTTACTAGGGGTGAGCGAAGCGAAACTGTTGACTCGCGTAGCGTAAAATTTTATTTTTCTTGCTAACTCCTGAACATTTCTTGCTCACCCCTAGCGAGGGGAGGTAACCGCCAAAAAAGTTCTATGAAATAAAGCTTTCAGAAATAAAGTACTACCACTTTGAGACTTTATTTCCGAAGGAAAAAAGTCCCAGGAATCTAAACTCAGGACTATATTCCCAATGACAGTTTGTCATAGGGCTCAAGAAAATTGGGACTTTTTTACCAAAGTTTTTATTTCCAGGTTTTTCTCCAGAAACTTTTTTTCCGGTGACTTTCTTACATAGATTCTACAGAGTAGGGTAAACGAAAAGTGAATTGAAAGAATTAACAAACTTTTAAGTTTAATCCTAAAGGCGCTTATCCTGTTGCAGGAATGAAAAGATTTGTGCAATGCAATTTTTTAACATAATTCCCTGAAGGAATATATCTGTTTAATGTATCTATTTATTCTAAATATTATAACTGTAACATGTAAAACTTGTTTAAAGTAGTATGCAGTACACGGAGACATGGTTAAACAGACAGACAGTAAATCTATTTAGTAAAACAAAACATTCGTGTTTATGCTCCTTACAGCCGGCCAAAAGGCTGGACCGAATGGGCAGAATTTTTTTTGAGGGAACCCATGGGTACCCTGGGGGTAACATAGACTAAACAAATTCTAAAATTTGTATTTTATAAAAAAAAATTATATTTTTATTTTTTATTAACAATAAATAAACAAATAATATTGGGTCACATAAATAAATATAATCGATTATTATTTCAGTATTATTAGTTATATATTGTTGAAAATAAAAACGTACATTTTTCCTTTGTAAATGACACAATAACTGAAATTGCTACGTTAGTTCCAACTATAAGGCTAAGCAAGTTCTAACGTTTTCAAGCTGTTTCGTTAACGGTTAGTTTCAACCGTTTTTATAATAAAATCTCAGGCAGCCGTTAGTTTCAGAGGGTAACGGTATTTTCCTTTTTTTAAAGTTACCGTTCGTTAACTATCTCTATTTTATTAACGGCGTTAACGGAAAAATTTTAGCAACAGTTAACGGTACCGTTTGTACAGAATTGACAGTGTTAACGGTACCGTTTGTACAGAATTGACAGTGTTAACGGTTAACGGTACCGTTTGTACAGAATTGACAGTGTTAACGGCGCGCGAAGATCTAAATTTAAAAGTAAACATCGTGCTTACAAA
>NW_019396069.1:681698-742206 GCF_000591075.1 Eurytemora carolleeae | reverse complement strand
AAGAATGTTGCATCATTTTGGCAAAATTAAAAACCCTTTTATTTTACTAATTCATAACATGCTTCTCTGTTGCCTCTGCTAAAACTATACAGTACAAAATTAAACCAGTTTTTACTTCTAATGCTAATGGAGTCTCTTAAAATTCTAAATTCTTCCGAACAAGTCTGAAATCAGTGATCTGTAAGAAGCCCCCGTTATAGCAGATAATCAAGAGTAAAGATTTCAAGATAAACATTATTTCTGGTTTTTAGATCGTATCTTCAAAACTTCTTTAAATATAAAAATTGATTTTAGAAAATATTTTAATCAGTTTGAGAAAAAGAATTTTTTAAAAATAATTCGGTAATTACAATGTAACGACAACTAACTATTGTTATTACTTTTAATTTCAATACTTGTTTCAATACTTTTAATTTAATTTCAATAATTGTTTCAATAATTGTAATTAAGAAGTTAATTGATTTGATTTGATCATATATATATTTAATGATCGTTTGACCATTTATGTCTTAGAAAAAGAAGAATTAAAAGCTGAAATGCACATCTGGATTTTAACAGTTTTATTTTTAAAATATTTTTCATTCCACTGTCATGGACTCAGAGAGTTACATTTGATAAACCTGAAGGAATGTGTTATCCTACTTCTTCAAAACTGTTGACATTTATCAACAGTTTATCATAGTTAATATCTATAGTTGATAGTGTGAAAGGGCCCTGGACATTTTTTATGGACCCTAAAATTAAAAATTTTGTCTGGAAAAAAATGGAGACCTTTATTATTTTTAAAATATGAGGCAGCTAAATCTGAAAAATCCGCGAAAATTTGAAAATGATTAAAAATAGCGACTTTCAGTGCAACAGATAAATATGTTAAAACTATTAAAAAGGGGCACGAAGCACCTTAGAAGCACTTTAATAAGGGAAATGATAAAATCCCTGATATTGTTAAAAGGGTGTTATAAATATATATATATATGTATATATTTATATATATATATATTGTAAATTGTGAAAACACAATTGAATTATTAATGTTATAAAATGTTGTCAATCTGAAGATCCATTACTGAAGAAGTCGCGTGTGGTCTCGTGTCTAATTTATTCTAACTTTTAACGGGTTCCCAAATCCAAATTTCTTCTCCTTCGCTAGGTTTTTAAAATCTTGATTAGATACAACCATGATAAACCTTTTTTTACACCGTATTCTGTTTGATCAGAACTTTTTTATTAATTAAATTATTTTTTAAAGGGAGTGTTCGCGAAAAATGAAAGGGGGTATAGGCTTAATGCGATAAAAAAGCGCTTTTGATCGCTACTAATCTTACTTCTATCTGTTGCGTCTATAAGGAGAAAATTGTTAAAAACGACTAATACCGAAGAACGCAGCGTCCATACAAATTCAGAAAGATGCAACATTGAACTCGGATCGTAAACAAATCATTTTAATTCCAAACAAATAATTCAGATATTACAAACAGTAGTCATCGATTATTTTTTGACGCATTTGTATATGGTTAATATTTCATAATATCTTTGATTTTGTTCTTTTTAAAATAATTTTCGCTGGCGTTGGATTTTCGAACATTCCTGGAAAATATGAAAATGTTGTCTTCATTATCAAAAATCCTCGAAACAGGAATAAATGTTTTCAAAAGTAACTCTCAGATCATGAAAAATACAAAATGTTATGAAATATCAACTATTTATACGAATGCGTCGAAAAATAACCGATGACTATTGTTTGGTATATCTGAATAATTTGTTTGGAATTAAATTGATTTTTTTACGATGTTTACGATGAATGTTGAATCTTTCTGAATTTGTATGGACACTATTATGTTCTTCGGTATTAGTCGTTTTTAACAACTTTCTCCTTATAGACACAACAGTTAGAAGTAAGATAACTAGCGATCAAAAGCGCTTTTTTATCGCATTAAACCTATACCCATTTCATTTTTCGCGAACACTCCCTTTAAATTAATAATTAAAGATTAAGAATTTTAACTTTCAAATTATGTTAATAATAAAAGGGTAATGTCAATCAAATAGATTATCAAGTACTTGACAATCTATACGATCTCAACTAGATGTCAGCTATTTTTCAATATTGTACATGATCTAAATATATATCATTTTTTGTTGAAGAAAACCCCGGGAGTCTAGCGAAGGAAAGCCTATAGTAAAGAATGCACATCTTTTGCTTGATTTTCTTTTAAGTCAATGATTATTTTCAATTATAGTTTCTCTGTAAGGGTGAATTGAAGATTTATGCTGCAGACACAACTGAGTGAATTTTTAGAATTAAATACGTCTCAAGAAAGAAACACGACACTATAATCTTAATTTTTATTGGTTTAAAAGGTACGGTTGTGAATCGGAAATTCTATTCTTTTTGTTTTGTTTAATGAGAGGACACTTAAATTAACGTATTAAATGTAACAAGTTCCAGTCATTGTGTTTTCCTGGAAGCCTGGCTGCTAAACTCTGATGTCTAGTCTAATCGTGGATATGAAGGCCTGGCTGCTAAACTCTGATGTCTAGTCTAATCAGGGATATGGAGGCCTGGCTGCTGAACTCTGATGTCAAGTCTAATCAGGGATATGAAGGCCTGGCTGCTAGACTCTGATGTCTAGTCTAATCAGGGATATGAAGGCCTGGCTGCTAAACTCTGATATCTAGTCTAATCAGGGATATGAAGGCCAGGCTGCTAGACTCTGATGTCTAGTCTAATCAGTGATATGAAGGCCTGGCTGCTAAACTCTGATGTCTAGTCTAATCAGGGATATGAAGGCCTGGCTGCTAGACTCTGATGTCTAGTCTAATCAGGGATATGAAGGCCTGGCTGCTAGACTCTGATGTCTAGTCTAATCAGTGATATGAAGAATGAAAAGAGTAGTTTGTAAAATACAAAAACACTCTCCCTCCCCTCTAAACAACTAATTCTTTGGTCAAAGTACTGCAAATCACTGTAGCAGACACCGACAGCTTAGTTGAGGGTGTCCCGCTGCACTTTAAATATCAAAGGTTTACACCATCAGGTTGCAAAGATATTGGAAGTAGAAAATTTCAAGGCATGACCCCAGGGAAGGTTTATGACTGGTTAAAGATGTCAAATTTTGCACGGAAAAAAATTCGAGATTTTTTATTTTAACAAATACTCGAATTTTAAGATATTGTTAACATGAAAGGAGGTACGAAGAGCTCTGAAAGCCTAGTACTTATAAAGGAAATATAATTATTATTTCAGGTTTAGATATGGCTGAACCCAAGATAAACAGACAGAAAATATGCGCCTAAGAAAATATCTAAAGTTAAGCAATGCATTAAAATTGGCAACGGTATATTCTAGAATAAAGGGACTGTCCTTGTTATTTCAAGTAACTATCCTTTGTACCATTATTTGATGTGGAAGAAATTGTCGTTTTTCTAGCTTTAAAAGTGTCCAATTCTGACAATTTCCTCCATATTGTTCACCTATTTGAAAATGCACAAGAACTAGTCATGGCTAACAGATGAAAGTTTCTCAGTGTCAAAAGAACCATTATTTCTCTAAAAAAATTATAAATTTTTAGTTAGAAACCCTGATCTTACTAGTACTGTAAATTTCTTTATGTTTTTTATACATTTGTATTTTTTTTTCAGTGATAACCTGAAAACTCTGAAATAGGAAGACGTCTTATAGCAAAATTTTGGGTCTGTTTACATTTCACAACTGCTGTATCCCTTGCATATTGGTCTATTCAAAGTCATAACTTGAGCTTAAAAGTCGTCTTCCTATTTCAGAGTTTTTCTGGTTATTACTGAATGATAGTCCCTTGCGCTCTTCGCTATACAATATGTGCTTAAATTAGGTTTTAATTCTTAGAAGACATGTGTATATTAATCTAACTTGTGCTAGAACTTGATATTGCCGGACCTAAAGAATGTTTTAAATTATGTGATTTTTTTTAATAATTAGATCATTACTTTTAAAGTTTATATTTGTTTAAAAACGATTTTTTTCAAATAATAAAATATTCTATCTTTACTTCATATTCTAATCATAGCTTCATTACTCATCCTAGATACCACGTAGAGTCCCAATTAGGAACCCCATTCCAGGTTGCAAATAGCTAGCCTTTGTGTCGGGTATTGAAATCTCCGAGGAATTTAGCCGCGCCAGTACACTGCAGTGAGGACCAGAGTGGTGCGCCAGTACAGAATATTTGTTACAATAAAGGAGGTATAAATAGAGAGAAACATTGTCTCTTTAATCAGTTCTAGAAGACTATCCAACAAAGATGCTCACTAAGGTGAATAATTCACATGCTAAATCATTGGCTTTAATGGTTTTTGAGTATTCCTCTTTTTATACTTCCTCTTCTTTTGGAGCTCAACAAAGAATGCCATATTACGCCTCTGGATGTTCTGAAAAAAATAAAATTTGTGTTGTAGAATAAACATTTTTTAAATCAGCAAAACAGTTTATCTAGAAAAAAACGCTAACTAAGGAATATCAAAACATTTTTTCCGTTCTTTTAAATAAAGTAAAAAGTTAAAACAAAAAATTTTCGATTGTTTGAAAAAAATGAATTACATTATAAAATTTATTTAATGTTTTTTCAAAGAAAGAATATCTAAAAAGAACTAGCAAAGTTGCAATTCATCTGTTGAGGAAAACGTTGAGTTTTAGATAAATATTTAACATAAAATGCAAACATATATGTGAATGTGATGTAACTGTTCTAATTTTTGATAGTTGAATGTCTAGAATAGAACAGTGGGTAATTTATAAATTGGCTCAAACTTGCTCCAAATGAATTAAACCCCCATATATACACAGAAGATCAACTCAACCCATTATTTTAACTTTTTAAAGAGAAAGGAATTGAGTCTTTGTCACAAACTATGATTTTCTAATCTCTATATCTTTGTAATCCAATGCCTTAGACCTTAGATATTTCAAACTATGAATTCTGTTATATGAAAAAATCTAAGTTTGAAATATCAAAGGTTTCCACCATCATATAAGTGTATAGGTATTAGAAAATCAGAGTTTGTTACAAAGACTCAATTCATTTACGATATTAAATTCATACTTGATCAGACAAAGCTTTTACATTTTAAGGAAACAATTCTGAATCAAATGCAAATCTATCAATAGAGGGTCCCTTGAAATTATGTTAACTGTCCCTTAAAGTATTTAAGCTGTGTGACTAAACTTTATCTCATTTTGTAATTCCTGGCAGCTCATTTGTAATTCCTGGCAGCTCATTTGGATTCCTGGCAGCTTATTTGTAATTCCTGGCAGCTCATTTGGATTGATTTAAAAACATTATTTTAGATTTCACTGCTTCTCTGTGCGTTGAGCGCTTCTGTCCAAGGCGGACAAAGAAAAGTTCTGGTCGGGCGGAGACTAACAACCTCCGCCCTAGGTCTTCAAACTGTCCGCCTGAACTCTCCTGCTGTCCAACTAGTCCGTATATCCGATGATGAAGTTTACGGAGCTCCTGCTGTTACTGCTGTTAGAACAGCTGGTGAAGAAGGATATGATCTGAATCCTCAATACAACTTTGGATATTCCATTACTGATTCTGTGACAGGTGACTCTAAGAGGAGGGAGGAGAGTAGAGATGGGGATGTTGTTCGCGGATCCTACTCCGTTGCTGATCCTGATGGTAGAATCAGAACAGTTACTTACACCGCTGATGCTCTTCATGGATTCCAAGCTAAGGTTACTTATGATGGAGCAGAAGGTCCTGTTGCTATTCCTTTCAACCCTGCACCTCATTCTGCTGTTCCTGTTGCACAACCAGCTGTACCCAGTCCTGCTCCAATTGTTGCATCTCAAGCAGCTTTACCTGAAGAAACCATTATTGCCGCCAGAGCTCCTGCACAAACCCAGACTTCAAGAAGAACTCTTGCTTCTCAGCAGTTCCCAGTATTCCCTGCTGTAGATCAAGCTCATGTTGGTCATGTTGTTCATACCGTTGATGGGCCCCAATTAGTTGCAGGACGTAACTTCCCGGTGCTTAGAGAGCCAACAGCTGTTCATGCTCTTCATGCTACTCCCGCATTTTCTGTTGTAAGAGAAGGTGAACACCCTGCACATGCCGTACACGCTGTACACACCGCACCCGCGTTTACTACCGTCAGGCAGTTTCCTCAGATTGTTCAACAAGGAGCACCGGTTAGATCTCTCTTCAATGATAATGGTCTTGATCTCTCTCAGTTCAGGTTTATAAGCCCTGTATCATTTATCCAACAGTAAAAGCAGTTTAGTTTCTTACTTCCCTGAAAACAAAGAAGATAATAGAACAGAATCTAATCAAGATTAGAGTCAAAATTATGAAGTCTAGTCAACAAGAATTTGTTAGTATTTAATCATTGATAAATAAATTGTGTCATCTACAAATTTTTCTTATTTTTGTGAAGCATTTCTGTACAAATTCAAAGTTGAAATTTTCTTATAATAAAAACAGAGTGTCCCACAAACATAAGAACTGAAAGATCTCTAAAATAATTTGAAGCATTTTTGTTAAAAACAAAAATTTCTGTAGCCCTGGCATTTTCAAAATGTGGTCTCCTCAGAATGTAATTTATCAAATAAATTTATAAATTTTTGTTTGAGATTCTTAATTTCTCCTGTAATTTTGAAAGTACGATAAAGGCAGACCACATTTTGGAAACGCCAGGACTAGTGGTATTTTGTAACTACTAATTCTAGAATTTACTTCTGAAGTTAGGTTTTCGAAAAAATGCCGCAAGCCATATCAAAAATAAAACATTTCTTCAATTCAAAACTGCCATTTTTCGTGGGACACACTGCATAAAAACGATAATAAATTCTGATGTAAAGAGTAGTGAAGATGACCCCAAGGGAACCCTGTCTGGAAGAAAAGTGTGAGAGGAAACAATTTATGAGACCTTCAATATTTTTATATTTAAATATTAATAGTTTCCTTTGAGGGTAGTGCATATAAACTACACTGCAGTACACATAAATGGGATTTTCAGTTTTTTCAAAATATTTTTTTAGCAACCGCCTAATAATTCCCAGTAAAAGAACTCTTATTCTACCAGAGGCCGAATTTAAAGAATTTGAGCCACGGTTTAAATTTAAGCCGTGGCTCAAATATGATTGGTTCCACTTAAATTCGTAATAAATATTTCAAGATTTAAGCCGGCGGTCAATTAAAACCGGTTTTTGGGGGATATAAGACGTGGCTTAAATTCATTAAATTCAAACACCGAATATACTTATCCATATATCTATTCAATCAAATTTCAACCTCTGTGACATCTATTAAAGTCACAATTTAAAAAGAATTTAAAAAAGTTCTATAATCACCTAAAAAAAACTCTTAAGAAAAAGTCAAATAATTGTGTGCTGCAAAAATGTTTAAGAAAGATTTATTTTTTCTGTCACAATATGATTTCATCCTTAAAAGTACAAGGAAAACAGTAATAGATAATTGTACAGCCCTCTAAAAAAAAACCTCGGTTTGATAATATGTTTCTTCTAAGATTTTTTCCCCTGTGACTTTAATGGCGGTTTTAGTACAGTATCCAGAAAAAAGTCTTTTATTACTTTTTTTAGAGGACTTTAAATGAAATATGACTTTTTTGATGCTTTATTGTGAAGTCCTTCAAATTCTTTCTTATCCATGACTTTATTGAATAGATTCGATATTTTGAAGAATGAAGATCCAATAGTAAACGTTGCATAAATATGAAATAGATCGCATAGAAGATATCAACATAAACTCTTTGTTCACAACAAAATTCTAAAGCTACTTGTAAACTGTACTGGATAATCTTCATGAATTTTCTTTTGGCCTACTTACTACTTATTTTGTACTATATCTTGGCTTTTATTCAGGCACTAGTTGTAGCTTTACTTTAAGCAATTGTTGTAGCTTTCTTCAAGTATTCTTTTAAGCAGTTGTTGTAGCTTTCTTCAAGTATTCCTTTAAGCAGTTGTTGTAGCTTTCTTCAAGTATTCAGTGGTTGTAGCTGTCTTCAAGTATTCCTTTCAGCAGTTGTTGTAGCTTTCTTCAAGTATTCCTTTAAGCAGTTGTTGTAGCTTTCTTCAAGTATTCCTTTAAGCAGTTGTTGTAGCTTTCTTCAAGTATTCTTTTAAGCAGTGGTTGTAGCTTTCTTCAAGTATTCCTTTAAGCAGTTGTTGTAGCTTTCTTCAAGTATTCCTTTAAGCAGTTGTTGTAGCTTTCTTCAAGTATTCCTTTAAGCAGTTGTTGTAGTTTTCTACAAGTACTCCTTTAAGACCCGAAATTTAATAAATTAATAAAACCAAGAATATTACATTTTTTGTTTAGGAAATTGTTGAGAGGAAAAACATTTTTGTAAATTCTGGAATCTAGAAAAAACATTTATATCTTTCCAGAAAACAAAATTTTCTAATATTTCAAGTGTGTCATTTCAGGAGATATATCCGAAACGAAAAAAAAAACTCACAGCGTCTTATACTTTTCTAATTTTTGCTCTTTTGTTCTTGGTAATTGATTATAAAAAATGCACTAGATATTTATTAAATCCACGAGCGTTGCAAAAATGCTGTGTCAGTTTTCTAATTCTAGAATTTTAAATGTTTTTCTTCATTTTAGTGAACAATCCCTTTAAGAACATAAGTTGAAGGATTCTTTTCTCCCTGGCAGTGTACGTTTACACCCTGGGGGAAAAATGAAAAGTTTCCAGGGGGAAAAAGTTTGTTGAAGAGGGTATTAAGAAAAATCAAACAGAATTAGATATTCATTTTTATGCATCAGATGAGTTTTTAACTTTACCCCCTCGTAGAAGTAGAATGCAGAGTTAGCAAAAAGAGAAATTTTGCAACATTGAAAAATTCGACGGGTTTTCAAAATAAAAACTTAAAAGACGTTCACGTAACTATACTTGGAGACCAAAAGTTTAAAATGCGAAAATAAATTGTTGTTCAGAGTTAGATTTTCGAGTTTCGATTTCTAACACCATTTTTATTTTTAACATAGATTATCAAGTACTTGAAAATCTATTTTTTAATATTTTCATGTTTTTATTCATCTATTTGATGTAAAAAGTTAAATACCGGCGAAACCAAAAAGCGTCCAAAATTAATTACATGCTGGTTTTTTTCTAAGAATGTTATGATCGAATTTTATAAATTGAAAAGTATTTGAACTAAGTACTGCTAGTTGAACCCCTTTTCCCATACACTATCGTCCACACTTTCTAGAGAGGTAGTTATTTATTAATTCTGACCCTTCTAAATTTGTTGACATATATTCGTTTAAACAACTACAAAATATCACTGCAACCTAGACAGTTGAGGTCGAGGAGAAGATTAATGCAACTTTACTAGTGACCCTTTAGTTCCTCTAACGTGAAATACTTTAGCGCATTTCTTAGCAAGAAGAATTACGAAGACCACCTCCTTGGTGCAGTTTTCTGTTAACCACTGTATCCATAGCTATCTTTATCTTATAGATTTATCTAGAAATATGGAAATTCATCTTTTTCCAGAAACCTTTGTTTACAAAATGGATTCTCAGCCTTTTATTCTGATTAATCGAAACATTAGTTTACAAGGATTATACCTTTAGAACCTACAGCTTTTTAAATCTAAAAGCCAGGGATAATTTCTTTTTAAGTGTCTTTGGTTTTGATATTGTTGGTTAGTTTGCTGCTTTTAGTCAGTAAACCCAACTTGAAGAAGACAACCAAAGAAATTGTATAATATGGGTTTCCAAGCTTATATAATGTACTTTATAAATTCTGACGTTGCAGTCTTCTTTAATTTGAAATTTGTATAATCTAAGCTTTCATAGGCTCAGTTACATTTGCCATAATACTTTAGCCATAAATACATTTGCCAAAATACTTTAGCCATAAATACATTTGCCAAAATACTTTAGCCATAAATACATTTGCCAAAATACTTTAGCCATAAATACATTTGCCATAATAAATGTACTTATGGCAAAAGTATTAAAGCAAATGTAACTGACCCACTTATATCAAAAAAAACAAAAAATTACTTCACAGATTTTTTTTCAAGAAGGATGTTCCCACGATATTCTCATAAGTTACCGTTTTATTATTGGCTCGATCATTTGACGTTTTCTGCGCTGGATTACAATCCTGCAAATTAGATATTTTTTAAATACAATAAAACCTTGGTCTTGAAACAATGAATTCAAAAAAGTAAAAAAGGGAAAAAAAGGATTGCACATTTTTCACAATTTTTTTATATTTTTGCACAAAATGTCCGTGGATAAGACACGATTTACTTCTTGAATTTTGTTTTTATAATTTTTCCCGGGACACAGAGCAATTAAACAAAGTAAGAAAGTTAGGAAGGATTGAAAAATGAAAAAATCCATAAAATATAAGACTAACAGTGCACTTCTTTAATTAAAAATGGATCCAAAAAAAGAAGAAAAAAGAAAATTTGTATAAAATGCAAAGGAATTGAGTTTTGTCACATACTCAAATTTTCTAATCCCTGTATCTTTGCAACCGTTGATGTTTCAAACTGGGATCTAACAGAATTCAATGAGATTGCGCAGACAACAGGTTTAGAATATCAGAGTTTGTGGCAAAGACTCAAATTCTTTACAGCATCCTAAGTTAATGTACATGTTAAACCTGTTATAAAAAGTTACAAAGCACAATGTGCATCATAATTGATAATTCAAATGAGAGCAATTCATAATTGTAAAAGGAAAAAAAGATAAAAGTTTTTTTATATTCAAGAAACTCCCGGACTCAGGTTTATCCCCTGGAGTACTTTATTAGTCTTGAATATACATATTTGTATTCATTTTTGCTACATCATTATGCATCAAAATAACTTTATTCTACATTTATTCATGGGAAACGTAAACTTTTTATGGAGAATTAATTGATACATAAACTTTTTATTGAGAATTAATTGTTACTTAAAATTTTTATGGGGAATTAATTGTTACATAAACTTTTTATGGAGAATTAATTGTTACATCAACTTTTTATGGAGAATTAATTGTTACATCAACTTTTTATGGAGAATTAATTGTTACATCAACTTTTTATGGGGAATGAATTGTTACAACTTGTATGAGAAATTAATTGTTACATCAACTTTTTATGGGGAATTTTTTGTTTGTCTCTTTAAAGATATTTTGTCCAGATCTGACCAATCCATTTCCCTTTTTCCTTTTCTTTTTCTTCTTCACTGTCCTCCTCCGAACCCTAAAGTAAAATAACAGATTTAACGAGAAGAAAAATTATGTATGTTTGTTGACGGATAGAAAACTAGATTCTCAAGATGATGAATAATAAGCCCGCTGAAATCAGTCGTTGAAGGAGGTATATTTCCCAACAATATTTCCCGATTGAACAGCAAACTCACAACAGAATGAACCCCCGTCTCAAAAATCGATAACGAAAATTCTCTTTATTTCCTGAAAAATTACATGTATTGATTACGTGTACAAATGTTAAAATTAATGTTATAATGAAAAGAATCCTTACGATCTATTTGTGGGTGATTGGGGGGTAACAATGGTTGAACAGTACTAAAAGACGTTTTAAACTTCTGAAATAAGATGACAATTGATTATCAACGAAAGTCACTATAAATTCTTTATATAAAAATTATTCTCTATTTAACTTTTGAAAAATAGATTCACAATACGCGAGGCTTTTGTTTATGACTCCGTCAGAGAGAACAAAGAAAAGGGGGGTTAAAATTGTTTGGTTTGGTGTCTCCGAGAGGGAACTTAAGTTAAAGACGACTTTACACGGAGCCTATTGTTAATGGTTGACAATGTTATATAAAATATGCTAGATATCCTGGGAATTCCAATTCTCCGATGACTTTATAAAAATAACTATTGTGATTGGCAATGGGACAATTGTAGATCGCATCAAATTAGTCAAAATCAATCAAGCGTTGTTATTATGGTTTCCAACGCAAGTGGATTTTAATTGCGCACAATTGCGATTGCGCGCAATAAACGCAACGGAATTGCGCGTTTTCGTCCAATTTTCTTGCGTTTGTGTTTCAATTTTTTGATAATATTTTATTTAAACCTTATGGCACGCAATAATGGCAATTAAGTTTTGCGCATTTACACTTAATCTTTTATTTTATAAAATCCATATGCAGCATGATAACCAGAAAACTCTGACAAAGGAAGACGACATTTAGACTCAAGCAGATCCATTCAACTGAACAAGTTACTAATCAAAATTTGTTTCTTAATAACAACATCAAATACACTCTCTGTACCATAGTTTTCTGGTTCTCACTGTAGCAAAATATCTAATTTTGATTAAACGAACCTTACAATTTTAACCAACAAAAGTTTCCATTTTATTGTTATCCAATGTGAATAACAAATGTATCATATTGAATTGCTAATTAGTAGCTTAACCAAAAGAAACTTTAAGATTTGACCTCGGGCCTCCATTATTTTAAAATCTGCAGAGATATTTCCATTCTTGTATGTATCTGCTGCAGTTTGTAAGTCACAGTTAAAATTATTGATTTTTAGATGTAAAAGCAATTGCAAGCAATTCCGCTCAACACCGCGATTATATAATTGCTTTCTTGTTTGCAATTATTGCGCAATTCCGCGCAATAAAATGGCCTAAGGGGAAGCAATCATTGCGAGCAATTCGGTGCAACGGAATTCCGATTAAAAATCCTAGTTTTAATCAACAAAATTCGCCAAATTCGGGGAAAACAATTTTTTTTTTTAACAATTAAATCTTTAAATAACGCAATTATTTTTTGACCTATCATATATGTAGTGAGAACCTGTCCCGGTAAAACCCCAGAGGTCTAATTTATCGACTTCTTCGACTTTCCTGACTTACTGGTCGACAAAATCAAGATGAAGCATGGAATCTCAGTAACTTGATAAAATTTTGTAAATATATTCCACCCCCCTTTTAGAAAATTAGAGGTCGAGGCGAGAAATTAGTTTATTTTTCCAGAAGCATTTTACGATTTAATTTTATTTTTTGGTGTAAATTTTTAAATTCAATTTATGGTCATAGCTTGGGGGAGGAGGGGAGGGGGTTACCTGTTTTGCCTGATGTATACCAACGTCTTGTATATATTTACTCCATACTTGTCCAGTCCAAGCACCCTAAAAGGATTTACCCACGTTGCCCAGTTTTTTTTAGGTTTTTTTATATAATTCATATTCATAGTTACTTCTGTCGTTTATCCGTGCTAGGTGGTACAAAAATTAAGAGATTAGCTAAAGTGCCCAAGGCGTTGCCCGACGAATTTTAGAAATTTGAAAATTTCTTTCAGCCAATGTCATCCCCAGGATGTTCCTTAAAAATTGTCAGCCAATATGGTCTAGCCTTAGCGAACATATCTATTCTATCTATATACAAAGTTGTAATCTATGTTTGTTAGTCGGATCATAACTAGGAACCCCCTGGACCGATTTGCCTCAAATTTTAATTGGGGAGCTCGGGAGACCTACAGGAATGTTCCTAGCTTGGTTTTGAGATTCAAAATTAAGTTGGTCAACTTTAATAGCGAAAATTTAGTTTCCTGGTAAAATAGTTCGAGTGTGGATAAACGGCGGGAGTAACTTTTAGTCACGTTGGCAGTACTGGGTTCTTAAGTTATTATACATATCATATAAATAATCAATTTATTATTTAATCAAAAACAAAATTTATATGAATAGACATTTATTTGCGAAGTTCTTTATTTTATAGATATTGTTTACCTTTGATAATTTTTAAATTGAATTGAAGGTAGCATCAATTCGAGTAAACATTCTGCTTTTGATTATGGCAGTTTGGATAAATGTCTCTGAGAATTGGACACTGATAGATTTAAATACAATATTTTCTTATAAGGAGCAATTTATATCTTTTAAGAAACAGATTTATTGATTAAGTTCCGAATTCAGAGGCATCTATTTATAAAGTTTGTTTGTCCGAACTTAGGAACCCCTTGACCAATTTGCCTCAAATTTTGATTGTGAGCTCGTGAGAACCACAGGAATGTTCTTAGCTTGGTTTCGAGATTTTTAATATAGTGGGTTGACTTTTAAGAGATATTTTAGTTTTCCGTTAAAATCGACCAAGTGCGGGTAAACAGCGGAATTAACTATGAGCAAACTGGGCATCGCTGGGTTCCCAAGCTAGTAACGAAATAAAGATGTATCAAAATTTTGAAATATTATTCTTTATGGCAAGAATCAAGGAAAAGATAATTTTCATTAAAAATTTTGTTTTGTGTTTTATATTTTTTTATAAAACTTAGTTATAATATCTACGAACCTGAGAATTGATTACATCATCTGTGTTTTCATTATTTTCTGTGTTCTCTGTATTCTCTGTATCATCTGTATTCTCTAAAGTCTCTGATCTCTGTGTTGTTTGTGGAGGTTCAAGCCACACAAATTCATCCTGTATAGACACATACTAACTAAACTAAGTACTAAAACATTGATTTGCATAGATATAGGGATTAGAAAATCAGAGTTTGTGACAAAGAGTCAATTATTTTAGAAAGCTTTATGTTTATGGTAAAAGAAAATCTTAACTTTTGAACCGATTATCATACAAACAAAATGCAGATTTTTATACTGTTGTTAGATTATACATTTTTAATAATATTTTTTGGACACCCTATGAGAAAGTTAACAACAAGAAAGATTTGTAATAAATCGTGGTCCCGAGATTACTCTGCTCTTAGTCTAATTCTAGTCTCACTGACTCTATCTCTAGCCAAAACTCAAGGCTCTAAAACTCTAGCCAAAACTCAAGGCTCTATACACGTCCGTATAAATCAACGGTTCATATATCACTAATTTATTAACACAGGTAAATAGAACTGACCGGAATGGCCGGTCAGGGTTAACATGAACATAGATAAAATAGATAACGAAACATAGATAATAAAGATTGTATTGCTCCTGGCAGCACATTACATTACAGATTAATGTGTAATTTAATAATTCCATGAAGCTAAATTTACTGATGAATTAATGTCTAGGACCCAAGGAACCCAAGAAACCATCTTAGTGAAATGGGATTGTGTTCACTTCAAAATTCCCGAATTTCAAGCTTATTACACTAGCTAGAATCATAAATTGAGTCTAAAATCGCACTCCTATGGAACTCACTGTATTTTGTAATAATGCGAAATTTCTGTATTTAAATATTTATAAATAATATACCTTTTCCAGATCTCTTCGTTCGGATTCCATTTTTACTGTAATCTGAAAAAAGATGACTTTAGATTGAAATATAGGTTAAATTGTGTCATTTCTTTCTATTTTAACGATTTTATTTAAGAAAAAAAATCTTAAGTTTTTTCGGATGGAAATTTCGTCATATGGTTTACAAACAAAATATCAAATTTGATATTAGAATTCAATTAAATATAAAAAAATATAGTTTTGGTTGGTTTGAACAGTTAGAAGGTTAAGATAAACTGGATAAACAGCTTATACTTGGGTTTAAAAACAGGTTGTCCAAATACACATGAAAATTTTAAAATAATTTTGTAAACATAAATTTACAATATTTCTTAAATTTTCAAATTTAAGATTGTGATTGGAAACAATCATGAAAATCAAACAAAAATATTCAAAGTTTTCTACGGGAATACATGACGCATAATCTTATCCTGTTTAGAGGGATTACTTTTTTAGGTACACTTTGTATTGTAGTTGTTATGAAACTGAACGTAAGAGTGCAATGAATTCTTAACATTATTACATAAGATTAATAAATACGGATAAGCGATAAATATTTTGTCTAAAAGAAAGAAAAATAATAATTTTAACTATTTATAGAAAAAATTTATAGTTAAAAATAGTTAAACGATATTTTTTTACATCTAGGTATATTATATACTGTGATATGGGTAGCTCTGTATACTGGTTTCTTCAACCATGCCAGGAACTAAAAAAGATAGACCAGGAACTATCATATATTTTTTTTTACTAACAAGTGTATTGTATCTTTGTTGATAATTTTCTTAAAAAAGGGTTTTTCCTAATACAAACATTTTGTGGTTCCTGGTGTAATTTCCTTGCATTTAGCAAGTTCTTACAGATAGAGCCAAGCCCCTTGGCGGTGACATTCCTTATACTTCAGGAGGGGTCAAACAGTGCAAGGAGTCTTTTACTTATTTACTTAGAAAACGATCTTAAATAGAATTTTTTATTTGCGCCAAATAATTTGCGTAAGCGTCAGTTCTTGTAGAGCAATTTTCTATGAAGAAAAATGTGTTAGAGGAAAAATGAAATATTTAAAAAATGAAACATAACTAAAATGACACATATTAAAAATTCACTATAGAGATGACCATACATTGAGATGAGGCTTTTAAGACATCACAAACTCATATTGGAAGAAACGCATCAAAATTGACCAATGTGTCTCATATTTTAATTGGGGAACTCGGCAGAATCACGTGATGTTCTTGGATTTGTTAAAAATCTACGTTGATTAGTTGGCAAAGCTGGGTTCCACAAAGTCTAATATAAGATGAAACCTTTAAAGCTAGTTTATATAGACTGAAAAAAATATACTTCTTTAACACTTAAAAGATATATATTTTGCATATAATCTATCCAATAAAAAACACAGAAAAAGTGACTAGAAATTCCAATTTCTCACTTAATTTGCCATAATCTTTGGACTTCTTGTTTGTTCTTTGGTACATTACAGACTAAAGTTATCATTTGATTTCTCAATATTAAAAACAGTATAAAAACGGGAGGTTAAAAAAATTAATTTATAAATAACATCGTTTTCCTTCTAATATTTAAACCCTTTTGAAAAATGTATATTTATTTATTTTTAATTATACATAAAACGATAATTTTTTTAACACCTTATACATCTACTTATCTATATCTATATGTTATCATATATCTTGTAAATTGATAAGATTCTTCAAATAAATAAATAAAAATAGTTCTAACTTATGATAAGATTATCTTTGCAGAAAACGGGCCGGCACGTCATGTTTCGAAGGAATCCAGGGATTACAAACACGTCATATTTTCAAGAAATCTCGGCACGTCAAGTTGGTTTGAAAGGAATCCCGGCACGTCAAGTTTGAAAGGAATTCCGGCACGTCACGTTTTGAAGGAATCACGTCCCATCAAGTTTTCATGTAATTCTGGCATGTCAAGGAGGGGGAGGGTATGCGGCCGTGAACCCAGCAATATCCTGTTCGAACCCAGGAAGTTAGAAGAACTACCCGAACCCCACGGAATCCTTTTGGAGACCAGCAAAAGACTTCTCAAATAAACAAACTTTTATTGATATAAAATTCGGTGATGGTGATGGACCAAACCTTTGTAGAGTTAAAAAAAAGTAGATGTTTGTTCCACATTTATTGAAAATATATTTTGGTCTGGGTTGACTTTATAAAGAAATAATTTCAAAAATAAAAACTTTGGGGAATAGGTTACTTACTCCTCTTAGCTTAAAAATAAAAATAAAACTCTTTTTAAAACTATTTTTAAGTGTAAAATTTTTTCTTCTTAGCTTTAACCAATACTTTAGATGGAATGATCACAGTGATGAATAGATGATATGTAAAATCTTGCATATAAATGTATTTTGCAACTTATTTTTTGTCATTCATTATGGCAAATCATTCATACAAAAATTTGTAGAAAGTATATAGATAACATTAAATGCAAATAAGATTGCTTATAATCTCGTCTTCCTTTACCAAACTTGCATGGGTCTTAAATTAAAAATTAAAAATTGCTTATCTCTTACCAGGGAGTAAGGAATAGAAGGGAGATATAACTGACGCGGTTCGCCCTACCATATGATTATACATGCTTTGCAGACGGTACTCCATTTGTATAAGAAATATTTGTCTGGTGTACAATTACCGCGTAAACAATTACCTATTCTGAATATTTTTTTTTATAAATGAAGTACCCGTCTGCAAAGCACGCATAATCATATGGTAGGGCGAACCACGTCAGTTATATCTCCCTTCTATTCCTTACTCCCTGTCTCTTACCAATTTTTTAAAGTGACTATACAGGCTTTCAGGGGTTTACTCGCCAATCTTTGATTTTAACTTTAAATTGTTGTTCTGCGGCAAATTTGTACAGTTCTGTGCATCCATAAACCTTCCAGCCGGGGTCATGTCAGTTGCCTCAAACATGTTGGGCCCGATGGGGTCTGGGTGTTTAATTAATTAACCAAAACATCCTGGTTTTTGTAACATTTTAAAATTCCACGAAAAAATATGACTAAATCCTATAACTTTTTTGTTATTTCTTTATGGAGAAGCACGAACTGAAAATGCTTAGAGTTAGGCAAAATTAAAAGTTGAAATAGAAAATGGGCTCAAAGTGCTTTTGAACAGAAAGTCTAGTATATGTATATAGCGCTAGTACAAACATTGGGCACACAAACGTGAAAGGTCAGAAAACACTAATGTCAGTCCCTTTATCTAAGACGAGTTGTTACAAAAAGAAATTTAAGTCTAAAAAGAAGATTAAATATCTATTCTAAATCTGTTCATGCACCTCATATTCAGTATAATTGCAGTAGACCGAACATATTTTCTCCCGCTCCAATTCAAAATTATGACTTACATCATGATGTACTATGTAGACAAAACGATCGCGTCAAAATTTTGCAAATTTATTGTTAAATCTTTAGAGAGCTCAGAGCTCCCCTTTTTCAGTTTAAGACTTATTTGATCGCATTTAAGAAATAAAATAGATTTTTCATCTCAATACCTCATAAAATATAATTATGACGAAAATTTACTTAAATTTTGAATTTTTTGACTGAGAAAGTTTTTATAATTATAAGTATTTATGCATTTTCGCAAATTTTTTAACATTTTATGCAGGGATGGCAATAAAATTCATAAATATTCTAGTATACATGTAGTTTATTGTTTGCCTAAATATTATCAACATTAGTTTTTTTATTTCATTAAAAAAATAGAAAATTAACTATAACGAATTAACTTTTATAACAATTATACAAAAATAGTGAAACGAGAAAAAAACTACGGTAGAATAAAGTTTAATCGAGTTAGTTAAATGATTAAGATAAAATCAAAGGAACGGAGTTCTGGTCACAAACTCTGATTTTCTAATTCCTATATCTTTGCAATCCAATATCGTAGACCTGAGATATTTCAAACTATGAATTGTGTTACATTAATTAATCTAAGTTTGAAATATCAAAATTTTACATCATCAGGTTGCAAAGAAATAGTGATTAAAAAATTTGAGGTTGTGGCAAAAAATCAATTCCTTTAATTTTTCTTCATTAGTTAAAAAAAGTTTTTGGCACAATTATTCTTTTTAAACATTTTTTCGATCTGGGGAAACAAGAAATTTGTCTGTTTCTTGTGTTCTATCTTCTTCTCCTTCTTCTTCTTGTGTAATCTTCTCAGTAGTGTCAACTTTATTTTCCTCTTCCTTCTCTTCTTTATCTTCCTCTTCATTCTCTTCTTTATCTTCCTCTTCATTCTCTTCTTTATATTCGTCTTCCACAACAGCGTAAAAAATCTTCTGGACGAAGATATCAAGGTTTCTGAAAAATTGATTTAAAATAAGGTACAGTGAGAACCAAAAAACTATGGTATAGAAGGACGACATAGAGCGATACTAAATTTTATTTGATGTTGTTAAAAAGTAAATAGTTTACTAGAAACTTATTAGATCCTGTATTTATTTAAATCTATTTACACTTCACAATTTCTGTGTCTCATCTCATATTCATTCACCTATTTAAAGATATAACATGAGTCGAAAAGTCGTCTTTTCATGTCAGAGTTTTCTGGTTCTGACAGTATCAAAACGAGAAATAAAAACTTTAACCGTTATGTACTTTTTTACTGTTTTTTTTTGTTGAAAAAACTGAACATTAAAATACAAGAAAATAAAAGAATTATAAACTAAAGTAATTACAATGTACAAAATGGTTTATATGAAATGTGAAAATTAAGAAGGAAAAATATTGAAATATTAGATGAACAATAGAAGAGATAGAAGAAGATTAAAGTATATATTTAGCAAAACTGTGTGTATTGTCAAAAAAATAAAAATAAATAAAAAGAACACTGGGAAAAATGAGTACATTGAAGACTATAATTGAATTGCAAGTTAAATTAAAATTTTAAAACAATGTTTTGTGTTGATGTGAATAATTGTTTTTTCTGAAACGTCTATTTTTTAACAAAAACATAAAAATTTTTTTCACCTAATTGTTGTTTTAAGACACTGAGGTCGTTTCTTGTTCCAAATGAAGAGAAAATATACAGGTACTCCGCTTCCTATTATCACTAAACCAAACCCAACTTCCTAAAATTTGACAAAAAAGTGTGCAGTTTGAAAAAAAATCTCACGCTGACGGACACATTCAAAAGTTTTTATTTTTATATATTACATAAATTTTGGCGCGTAAAAGTTTCGCTAACTTAATTTTTCTTCAGAAATATTTCATTTACAAAAAAATGAACACTCAGGTAATGTGAATTATTTCTTCACAATAAAAACAAGAAATCAAAAACTCAAATTCAGAAAACTGTGGAATAATTGTCGTTTCTGATCTTACTTTAAATTAAGAAATGATGATAAGATTTTTACAATGTTTTAGAAATATATCATTTACAAATTACACAAAACTTGGCGACATTTTAGTAAAAATAAAAAAAAACTGCAGAAAAAAACTTTTTTCTGGGAACTTACTCACTCTCAGGAGTTTAATTTCTTTTTAAGGGGGGGGAGGGGCTGAGCGGGTCAAACATCCCCTGGAAATTATAGATTTCACGGATCCAGGGGGGCTGAACCCCTAATTGTACACATCTGGCTTCTTCATTAAAAAAATGTAAACCTGTGGTTGAGCGTATATAGGTATACAGATTAGTCCACTACACACCACGAAGAATAGGACAGGAAGGATAATGTTAACCTAAAAAATAAACTAAATTCAATGTCGTCTTCAATTTTCCACAATTTTCCACTTTTTCACATACAATATAAAGAAAATAATCCTACTTTTCCTATTGTTATATTTGGAGAAATATTGGGACAAATTTGAAATCGTCTTCATTCAAAACTTCTATAATTTGCAACTTTATATGTATACTGTATTAATGTCCTAATACTTGACCAAGGACCGAATTTAATAAATTGGAGAGGTAGCTGAGCTACCTAATGATGGTTTAAATCCTGAATCTTCGATTCATAAATCATTCAAAATTGAATCGTTAATTCAAGATTTGAACCGGCGGTAGATATTTCATAACAGAGCTTAAATTCATTACATTCGGTCCCTGATCATTCATTAAGATACAATGAGAACCAGAAAACACTGGATAGGAAGACGACTTTTTGGTGCAAGACCCAATTAACTTAACATTGATTTTACTAGTAACACTCTTTCCTTTGTAACAACATCAAATGCATCATCTTCCTATTTTAAAATTCCCAAATATCTAAAATCAAAATCAAAGATAAGATTTGCGATTACTGGATCACCATAAATCATCGTGTTTTTTATCATGAAACGAGCTGTGTTTTTTATTGCTGTCTAAAATATTTTGGTTCTTTGGGTTTTTAATATCCTGCTTATCAAGTACTTCAAATACAGCAAATCACTTTTTCACATACACTAGAATACATGTATTGCAAATCTAATTAGTGATGGGACATTAGTTTGTTGTTGGACTTTTTGGACTTGTAAAAGTGTTCTTTGTAAAACTTTTAAATATTTATATCCTTAGAGAAAATATAAGGGAAATTAATAAACTATAATGACCGATAGTTTTTGCATATATTTACTCTTGGGGTCAAAATTTGACAAACTGTAAGAAAAATCGATGTTTAGAACCTCTTTATAAAGTAAAAAAGTTAACAGATTTTTAAAAGCGAAACAATCTTTGTAGTTTGAACCATCACTTGGTGCAAAGACTAGTGATTCAGATTAATTAGCTTTTTTATTTTAAACCTTTATTGGACGTCTGAGGTCAGGATGCTTCCACCTTAAACAAACAAAATGTTCATTTAGATTAAAATGTTGATTTAAAACTTTATTTATCATGTAAAAATTAGATTTAGAAAATAGATTTTCAATATTAACAGAAAAAGTACAATATGTAAACATAAAAGGCTTCATTTTGCCCTTAGATACCCAATATGTTACGAAGGAAAACAAGTTGGGCTTAGGAATAAAAAAATCCGCAAATTAATTACAATTTTCATACTTTTTCTGAATTTTTTTTTACTTTGCGCATTTTGTTCAGTAAAATAATTAGTTTTTTTTTGCCAAATATACCAAAATATATATAAAAAATATTACAAAAAAAACTAAAAACGCAGGAATTATTCTTTTCATGTTCAGAAATGTTACCACATTTGACCTTGAACCAAATTTTGTCTGTAGTATAGTAGTCCAGCTACAGACACTGTTATAAACAGAGATTCCACGAAAGAAGCAAAATTGATGAGAACAAGTACATTGGAGGTACTCAGCATAGCCAGGGTTATTATACACTACAATATACAACAATAGATAATCATTATGATTTTAAATAATTTAATTTTTTATACAATATATAGCTAATTATTATGATTTTAAATAATTTTATTTTATAAACAATATATAGCTAATTATTATGATTTTAAATAATTTAATTTTTAATCAAAACTTTTAGAAGAAATGCGATTTTCCATCTTGTAAAAATGTATTGTAAAACATTAGTAAAAAAATGGAAAAATAAATTCTCCGTAGTACATGTAAGCCATCAGATTTAAAGTGACACACAACTGACAGGGACAATTGAATAATTCTAAATACACATCTCAGCTATTTCAATATTGTATAAAATCAAATAAATATATTTGTTTATATATTTTTCTCACATCTTATTAAATTATAAAATAATCACTGTGCCGCATTTTGTTATTCTTTACTGCGATTTAGAAATAATAACGTTTTCTCCCAGTAAACGTGAGCTATTAAGGAATTGTGTGACGTTAAATTGACGCAAGTAAAATACAATTGCTTTGAAACCCGAAATAAAACCTACCAAAACAATAAGACAAGGTATTGATGTAAGATGAAAACCTACCAGAACAATAAGACAAGGTATTGGTGTAAGCTGAAAACCATACCAGAACAATAAGACAAGGTATTGGTGTAAGATGAAAACCTACCAGAACAATAAGACAAGGTATTGGTTTAATATGAAAACCTTCCAGAACAATAAGGCAAGGTATTGGTGTAAGATGAAAACCTACCAGAACAATAAGACAAGGTATTGGTGTAAGATGAGTAATGCTTAGCAGTGACATGAGGCGAGGCATGTGTCCATTACGAGCTCCAACAAAAAATAACCTTAAAAATAATAAGTTTTCAAAATTAAGTGCACTTTAATTTCAAGGAAGAGGGTTTGAAAAATGTTGTAATCCTGTTCCGAGGATGTATCCCCAAAATTGATTAGAAAAATTAAGAATTTTGTTCTAGTTGCATTTTATTGAGTACCAGCTTTAGAACCCTGTCTTGTTCGGAAATCTAAATTTATCCTTTATAAGTTGACCAACTTTAATTTAAACATATAATCCAAGCTAAGAATATGCCCGTGTCTTTATCGACTTCTCAATCAAAAGGCACATTTTAGGTTTAGGGGTTCAAATGTTACAATGGGACGTACAAGCAGAGAAATCTACTTAATATATATATTTATATATATATAATTTTCATTATAAATGGTGTCCTCATTTAATCTAAAAAATTTAGACATTTTAAATATCAAAACTGAATTTATCCCTTACCTGGAAGATGCAAATATGCCACCATTAACTGCTCCGAAAGTAGAGCAAGCCACAAATACTGGTATAATCCACTTCATACCACCCAATAATCTGTTTCCAAAAGTCTGAACATGAGACAAGTTTAATAAACTAAATTTTGGACCAAAATTAACCACTTGAAACTTAGTTTTTGAACTGCTATTTAGGTTGAACCACTTTAACTGCAGCACTGAAGTGGTTCAGCAAAGCCTACGTAGTTTAACTAATTATCATTCTCAATCAAATCCAAAGGCTTACAAAATAAATTACGACAAAAAAAATAATTACAATATACAGGATTGTCCCAAAATTTTATACTTCAGAGATGACTGTATAAAATTGATGTGAACTTTTTTCTCACGTTTAAGGTTGAAGCTGTAACTTTTTTTTGCCAAATTTCTAAAAGAAATGTAAGCGTAAGTTCAAGTTACAAAGATGGCAATGTCCGATTCACATAGGTACCTTTTAAACCTTTATTTTATCAATAATTTGGAAGATATAGTCGTTAAATTGGGATATCTTCTACATGTGTTTCTCCGGGAGAAATGTGAAGAAAACATACCTGAAAATAACTAGCTTTCAAAATTATAAACATGACATCTAATTCATTCTTCTACAGACGAAGCATTTAAGGGTCCCGGCGTGAATCAGACAATGCCATCTTTGCTTGAAATTACGCTTACAGTCCTTGAAAGAAGAACTAACCACTGCAACAGCATTACTAGCCAGGAGCTCTGTAGGGGAAAGAACAGTGAAGTAAGCAAAGTTAACCAGTAGGTAGATAACGGTAACCTATAGAACAGATAATAGTTAACCAGTAGGTAGATAACGGTAACCTATAGAACAGATAATAGTTAACCAGTAGGTAGATAACGGTAACCTATAGAACAGATAATAGTTAACCAGTAGGTAGATAACTGTAACCTATAGAACAGGTAATAGTTAACCAGTAGGTAGATAACGGTAACCTATAGAACAGATAATAGTTAACCAGTAGGTAGATAACGGTAACCTATAGAACAGATAATAGTTAACCACTAGGTAGATAACTGTAACCTATAGAACAGATAATAGTTAACCAGTAGGTAGATAACTGTAACCTATAGAACAGATAATAGTTAACCAGTAGGTAGATAACTGTAACCTATAGAACAGGTAATAGTTAACCACTAGGTAGATAACTGTAACCTATAGAACAGATAATAGTTAACCAGTAGGTAGATAACGGTAACCTATAGAACAGATAATAGTTAACCACTAGGTAGATAACTGTAACCGATAGAACAGATAATAGTTAACCAGTAGGTAGATAACGGTAACCTATAGAACAGATAATAGTTAACCAGTAGGTAGATAACGGTAACCTATAGAACAGATAATAGTTAACCAGAAGGTAGATAACGGTAACCTATAGAACAGATAATGATCGGGATTTCATTTTTAAAAAATTTATAAAAATTCATAATTTTGTGATTAAAACTAATTTACAGATACATTATAAATACTTTTTACTCTCCGAATTAAAAAAGTCAGAAGCCAGAAATCATTTATTTAAACAAAAATATTAATAAAACATCTCCAGCATTGAACTATGTTTAGTAATTCGAAAAGTAATGATACCATTTGATGGTTGATGGTACTATTTGAATTTTTTGAACAGTCTTTTATATTTCTAACTCCATCACATAGAAGTAATAAGGAACTTTACATAGCCAAGTGTTCCCAAGACCAATTTTCGTGAAAAAAGAATTTGTATACAATTTTTTTCGTCTTTTGAGGTGAAAATTCACAGTAACTTTTTAAATAGGAATGTTTTGTTACTTAATTGTGTAAAGTGGCAGTATGTAACTTAACTTCCCAATGTTTTGGGAATCATGTGTCTGTAGACGGTATATGTCGGCCAAAAGGCGGTAAAATATAAACTATATCTGCACTTACCAGTGGCATCGAGATAGCAATAGCCCGCGGCAGATTTTTCTCAGGCTAGAAATGAAAAGTTAATTTTGCAGATTATAATTAAAAATAAAACCCTGTTCTATGAAAATGAAACAAGGAAATCAACCAGGATTAAATTAGGACAATGTTTTACTAAATTGTAAAAAAATGGGAAAATTAAAAATATCACCTCTGTTAGTTCTTCTGTGACAAAGTTTAGGTAGTTCCAGCCAGCAAAACTACCAAACAAAACATTGCACATTTATCCAAACCAAACCTGTTTGTTCAACCAATCCGAACCGCGGGTCAATTTATACAAACCAAACATGGCCAGTTAAACCAAACCAAACTTGTTCATTTTACTAAACAAAACCAGTTAATTTAACTAAAACAAACATGTTCATATTTTCTAAACCAAACCTGTTCATCTAACTAAAAAAAACCTGTTCATTTTAATAAACCATACCTGTTTATTTTACTAAAAACAAACCTGTTCATTTAACTAAACCAAACCTGTTCATTTTACTAAAACAAACCTGTTCATTTTACAAAACAAAACCTGTTCATTTAACTAAAACAAACCTGTTCATTTTACTAAACAAAACTTGTTCAATGTTCATTTACTAAACCAAACCTGTTAGTATAACCAAACCAAACCTGTTCATTTTAATAAACCAAACCAGGCCAATTTTACTAATCATAACCTGGTCCATTTAAACAAACCTGTGGCCGAATTTAAAGAATTTGAGCGGCGGTTTAAATTTAAGCCGCGGTTTATATATGGTTGGTTTCACTTAAAAGTGTATCAAATGTTTCAAACTTTAAACCGGCGCTTACTTTAAACCGGTTTTTAGCGGATTTAAACCTCGGCTCAAATTCTTTAAATTCCATCTCAAACCTATCAAGTTTAAGCAATCCGAACCTGCTCGATTCAACCAAATCAATCGCTTTCATTTTTCCAAACCAAACCTGTACAATTTAACTTCACCAAATCCTGTCAATTTAACAAAATCAAACCGGCTCAATTAAACCAAACCAACCGACCAGTCATTTCATTAAAACCAAACCTGGCCAATAAAACCAAACCAAGTCTGAAAATCTCAATCAAACAATAAAGTTTCAACAAATCTTTCGCAATTTAACCAAACCCAATCTTACCATTCAACCCCAACCAGATAAAACAACCCGATATTGTTTATACCAACAAAATCTTAGCAATGTAATTCAAAAAACATGCACGACTGAACAAAAATAATGATATGAACCAAATTTCTTTTTTTCTAAATATAACCAAATCAAATATATTTTAAGTATTCAAACCATTGAAATTTTACAAAATTTTTCACAGTTTTATCCAAGCTAAACTTGATAAAACAATTGTACCCCTGTGCTTAAACACTGTTTTAAAAGTACAAAATTTGTTCCTAAAAAGTCCCGAGTAGAAAGCTAAAGCTATTTTCCCAACAGATGTAGTTGAATCCTGAAAACAAATAAACAGATAGTGATTACTCGCCTCAACCCCTAATTTCCTAATCCACCTAACTGTGTAAACCGTTGATATTTTAAACTTTTCAAACAAAAACATTAGGTTGCAAAGATATAAAGATAAGACAAAAGTACCATGCTTGATTGAACAACGTTTAATTTTACTATTTTTCATGACTTTTTAATGACTGGCTAATTTTCAATATTTCGTTCGAAGTCCTTTAAAATGTGATTTCTCCGAATCCGCCTGGCTTGTCCTTGGAATTTACATGTATGTTTTTTTGCAGAGAATTCTTTTGTTCTATATGGACTTTTCTTATATGTACTTTTCTTACATGTACTTTTCTTATATTTACTTTTCTTATATGTTCGTTTCCCATATGAACTTTTCAATATATTCTATGCACATTTTCTACAAAGAATTTGTTTTGACCTGGAATGGATCCTGCCAGTTCTCTTGATGTCCTCCTCCCAAGTAAACAAAACCAGCAACTACTATTACAAGCATAGCAAACACCTAGGATATAACAAAAATAATTTGTATAATAGCTACAAAATGAAAAAATGTATGTAACAGAAAATTTTCCAAGGTTTTACCGTACATAAAATATACTTTGATCTAAATGTATAGGCGTTTTTTTGCATTATTTTTATTATTACTATTTGTGAATGATAATTATTATTTGAGTTTATCTCAATAAATCATTATTTATTTATTCATTTAGGTGATTTACTTACACAGCTAGGTCGGACATTTATCACATTTTTAAGTGTCGAAAAAAATGAAAATGGGCTTAAACTACTGTTTTTTAGAGACACCCTGTACTAACAATGATAATACAAATTCTATTTTTTTAATTCGTTTTTCTTCCCCCTTAAAATATCGACTTTGTGCCTCTGATAATTTGTTATTGTGTCACCTTTGTAACAGAGGAGACGTCTTGAACTTTAGCTGCAGCTTTTACATTCATACAGTTGACAGCAGTCAGCAAACCTAAATTCTTACTTTTGTAATGTTAACTTATTTGATTCGTATTTTTATCTGTTTCATAAAAATATGCTTGCAGTGTTGACTCTAACCAAGGATTTGTTAAGAATGGTGCAGTACCATGTTTTAACATTTAAACTTACTCAGGGTTTTAGCTTGCCCTTAGAAAGCCAAAAAAATCCTTATATTTCAGACAACTATTTAAAACCAATACCAAAAGCAGAAGATTGCGTCCTGCAGCTTAGCAAATACTACAGTTTACTTTTAGTAAAAACTCTCGAAAAAATTATAGAAAAGTTTGCCCAGGCTATTTTGGAACTTATTCGGAATGGACGTAATTTAAAGTTAATAAGATTACAACGTTTAAAAAAATACAATATTTTACAATAAAAGTCTGAAAACGAAATCGAGAAATTGAAAAAAAGTGTCAAATTTTATACGAAAATTCATATATATACAAGTTTGTATAGAATTAGTAGGTTTAAACAGATCATATTCAGCAAAAATACGCAACCAATCTGAAAACGAAGATATCCCAGAGAAACCTAATTGTAAAATTTTCTCCAATTATTATTTTATAATTTTTATTTTTTTAATAGATACAGTGAAACCCTTAATTACGAATACATCGAAAGAATTCATCAAATGTCGTATTCTTCACTTTCTGATAATGGAATGTTGCAGATATTTAGTTTTTTAATTAAATGAGTATATGGAACTCTTTAAAACTGTTCCCGCATATTCATGGCTATCTATTTATTTTCGCAAATACTGAAATTTACGTAATGTAGTATAAAATTCATTGAAAAATTGTCAAGACGACATTTGATAAATTCTTCCGATGTATTCGTTATTAAGGGTTTCACTGTATTATTTATAATATCTGTCTATCTGTCTGTATCACGTGACCAGTATACTGCACTGCCATTGGTGGGACACGTTTATTTATTGGTTCTGTCAATATTCCAGAAAGCTATGACTTTCGATCACAATTTCTCCTATTAAACATAATTTTTCAGCCTTCTTTCTTAAATACTTTTTTGCCGGCATATACGTTTTGAATAAAAAGTATTAAATAAACAAATCCGTAAGTTTCAAGATTGTTAAAATATAAACCAAAACGCGTATGATTTAAAATAGAAGAAACCTTTAACACTGGTTAGTCTTGGGTGGGGAGTTCGGGTGAAGTAATACGAACTTATAATTAATATTACTGTTTGAAATCTCTTTTCAAAGATATAGGGATTTCAAAATCAGAGTTTGTTGCAGGTAGATAGAAAATGACCCTTTATAATCTATATATAAATTTGGCTTGTCTGTCTGTTTTTTTTTGTATCCAATGAACGTCAAAACGGCTGAACCGATCAGGCCCAAATTTTTTGTGGGACATCACGTGACCACAGGGAAGGTTTATGAATGATCAAAATTTTAAATATTTGTCTCCATCAAAATTCGATCTTCATTAAATTTTTGAAAATTTTGAAAATCCACGAAATTTTTTGTGAAAATCCGCGAATTATTTTTGTTTTGTTTTACGATGTACACAAAGAGAACATGTTCACAATTAATTTAGAATATGGGCGAAAAGCGCCCTATAAGTCTAGTACGAAATAAAATGCTAATGTATTCATAATCTAATCATCCTACATATATATATATATATCATAATTAATTTCACATATTTTCCTATTTTATCTGAAAATAAAATTGATAAAAGCATGCTTTAAACGTCGGGTAAGCATGGATGTTTGTTATTGGACTTGATATTGTAGCTTACATATAAGAGAAGCAGAAAGCAGACGGATAGCAGAGTCAGGAGGTGAACATTCAGGATAGAACGGTTCAAGAACATAATGAGAGAACGTCAGGGCAGTGATTGCATTGCCTAAAATAGAGATTTCAGAGATTTCAGAGATTTCAGGAGATTTCCGTGATGTCAGAGATGTCAGAGATGTCAGAGATGTCAGAAATGTCAGAGATTCAGAGATGTCAGAGATGTCAGAGATGTCAGAGATGTCAGAGATGTCAGAGATGTCAGAGATGTCAGAGATGTCAGAGATGTCAGAGATGTAAGAGATTTCAGCAATGTCAGAAATGTCAGAGATGTCAGAGATGTCAGAGATGTCAGAGATGTCAGAGATGTCAGAGATGTCAGAGATGTCAGAGATGTCTGAGATGTCAAGAGATGTCAGAGATGTCAGAGATGTCAGAGATGTCAGAGATGTCAGAGATGTCTATTGTACTGTACTGTACTGTACTGTACTGTACTGTACTGTACTGTACTGTACTGTACTGTACTGTAGTGTACTGTACTGTACGGTACTGTACTGTACTTGTACCTGCAGGCATAATAACGATAAGTGCTGACCAAAGGTATAAAAATCCAGGCAATGGTCCAAAAGCTGAATTAATGTATGCATAATCCCCTCCGGACCTTGGTAAGCAACAATCATGAAAAAGTTAGAGATAATAATATCAATTTTTTAAAATAGATTTTGAAAACGTTGGCTGTTACTTCATGATTTGATTTGTTAAAGAAAACAAAGTCTTAATATTCATATGGTTGATTAGGTTATAAAGCTATTATACGCCACAAATAAAAAGGAACTGATAACTCGTCTCAAACACTTATTTTCTAGTTTTTTTCAATTTTTTGTTTTTTAAGCGTGAACATTTTTTTGCTGTGAGAAATAAGTGGAACTGCATAACAGCGGTATATAAAGGGACTGTAAACATATTTTCAAGTGACACTCAACTTAAGAATGGGAATAATCCCTTTTAATCTTGTGATTTACTTAAACTTACTGAGGAATCATTGTACCAAGCTCTGCATAGCAGAGAGCTCCGATCAGGCTGATTAAACCAGATAATGTCCACACTATTAAAGCTAATCCTAAAAATAAAAATTTTTGTTAGTTAAAAAAATGTCCATTCAATGTAACAATACAAGCGACTTCTTAAATGAAGAATGGCATATAAGCTATTGATGAAAAATTCCTTTTTTATAATTTTTTCAGAAATTAAATTATCCTTTGGGGGTTTTCCCTAAAAACTAAGAAAAAATAAATGAAAAGACCTGTTTTTGTGCAAATTATTTTATGTTTACTTTAATCTTTACAACTAGATATTCTCTAAATTAAAAGTATAAATGGGATGTAAATGTTAAAAAGTGCATTTTTTAAATCTTTCATATTGGAATAATTTATAGCTTTAGCTTTTTCTGCATTCTTAAAATCCTTCATTTGATGAATTAATTAAAATTAAAAACATAGCATCTTAATGAATTTACGACTTGTTTTTTCTTTAATACTGAATATTTTTTTATTTTTAAAGCATTAAGCTTGTAATAAATTTAAGAAATGAATGATTAATTGCTTTACTAACCCTTAGCTGAAATAAAAAATCAAAAATAAATTTATTTGATGCATTTATAATAAAATGATGGGTGCAGACATTTGTTCGGAGGGTGGGGGGGGACCATTCATGTTTTTAAAGGGAAGGGGGGGGGGGAGTTTATCAGAAATTCACTTGTCAAGTTGGGGGCTTAGCATCTATAGCCCCCTGTCAAGTTTCTTACAGTTTTCAAGAATTTAAATTAATCATTTTTTAAGATGTCATTAATTTTTAAATTGTTTGAAAAATAAAATTGTTGTATTTATTATTATTATTTCCTACCTGGGGATCCTGAATATAAAAGAACTCCCTTCGGACTCACAAATATTCCAGACCCAACAATAATACCAACAATTATACTAAAATATTACAACTTCAACATCATACTAAATCAGATCTGAAGATCCGAAATAAAAACTGAATCGTTGATCAAATCCGACTTACAGGGATGTTCTACTTTAATGCAGTTTGACCAAGAACTTCGAGGATATCGAAAGAACTTTTAAAAATGGCGTTTTCCAAAATCTATTAATGATGGAATGCTACTGTAATATTTAAAGTATGAATGACTCATGGCAAGAAAACCCTCCCCTGGCCTCACACCTTCATCTCTTTGTTCTTTTAATAATGCAGAAGAATTAACCTGAACGGATTCATTAGGATTCAACAGTGCACCCCAGATCCTTGAATAGAACAGACGTATGAGCAAAGCTCCGTTTGTTCAAACAAGGCTGGGGGACGGGCACTTCATGGACAGCTCTCAGAAGGCTTACAACATGTGGACTTACATGATTATATCTTACATGATCATATCTTCAGGAATACAAAAAATCATTGATGAGACAGATATCTCAGGTTACAACAGATCAGAGGAATAAACCATTGATGAGATAGATATCTCAGGTTTACAGTAGAATCAGAGATATGTGGTTCCACCTCAACACAGCTAGTCCAACTACCCACACACTCTAATATTCCAGGTGTTTCTATGATTAGAAACACTGGAGACTCAGAAGATCACTAGAGCTACAGAACAGACAAGAGAATCAGAGAAATGTAGTCTCACCTATATACAGCTGGTTCAACTACCCACAGACACCCATGTTCTAGGTGTTTCTATGGTTATAAACACTGGATACTCCGAGAGGGCTTGAATTGCAGATATGGAGGATACTGCAGATACTGTGGATACTGCAGATATTAGGAATGCTGAAGGTACAGTGGATACTGCAGATATTGAGGATACTGCTGATATTGTGGACACTGCAGATATGGAGGATTCTACAGATGCTGTGGAAGTTGCAGATACTGTGGAGACTAGAGATCCAGAGCAGATTGATAGATAGCTAGGATTGATCAGGAGATCACCAGTTATATTATCTTTAGAAGAATTAGCTAGACTACATCTAGCCCAGCAGGGAACAGAGGCTCAGATGAACTACTGAGCTACTCTTCCTATATAGGAGTTAGTGGGGACTTGCTTTACCGCTGAGGGACTCTTCCTATTTAAGAGATAGTGGTGACTTGTCTTACCGCTGAGGGACTCTACAGATATATAGAATATGGTTTAATATAAATGGATATTAACAGATATATTTGTACCAATAAAATATAGATTGAAAACCCCACTTATTCAAGATCTTGAGAGATAGATATTATACACAAGATGAGAGGTTTGGGTAAATTATGAATTGGTACTGGGAATGAAAGTGAAGTCTTGTATTAACCCTCAAAGATGAGGGACAAGGATTGATCTTGATTTCCCTGGGATTTATGTCTGGGATAGTAACGATGTCAAAGGTTTAAATGTTACACTACACATATTTAGTTTTATGTTTAAAAATTTAAAAACCCATTGAAAAATCGTCAATGATGTAATTTTATACATTCTTCTGATGAATTCGAAGTTCTGGGCTAACCTGTACTTTAAATATAAAATGAATTTACTAAATCGAACCTTTCAAGGTACACCTAATTCAATGCATATTGAAAATATCCCTGTAATTCCTTGCGTGCTTATTTTTATAATAAACGAAATTTGTTTCACAGTGCTACGTGAATGTTCTGGTTGCTTTACATAGAATTTATTACGTTTAAAAATGTTAAAATTATTTCTGATCTAACCTGACACCATCAAATAGTCCTAGATTTCTCTTCATTTTTGTATTTGTTGTTTGTTCTCCTTCAACAACAACATTTTCTTAATAACAACAGTTTCTTAATAACAACATTCACTAAAAAACAACATTCACTAAATAACAACATTATCTAAATAACAACATTTATTAAAAAACAAAATTTTCTGAACATTACTAACTAACAAAATTTTCTGAACATTACTAACTAACAACATTTTCTGAACAACATTGTCTGAACAACAACATTTTCTAAATATTAACATTTTCTAAATATTAACATATTCTAAATTTCAACATTTTCTAAAAACAAAATTTTCATAACAACTATCCACATTTTATAGAAAACAAACTATGATTTTTACTCCTTATATCTATTCAAACTTATGTTGCAGATCTCAGATATTTCAAACTTAGAATTCTGTTAGATTAGTTAGATCAAATAGTTAAAGTTTGAAATATCAAAAGTTTAAACGATCAGGTAAAAAATAAATAGGGATTTATAGAATATTTGAGTTTTTAGCGAAAACTCAATTTGCTTTCCTAAATAACAACATTTTCTGAACAACATTTTATAAAAACAGCATTTTTAACAACAAAATTGTGTAAACGAACACATTTTCTAAACAAAATTTTCTAGAAAACTACAGCATTTTCCCAAATTTTCTCAACAGCAACATTTTCTTAACAACAACATTTTCTGAACAACAACATCTGAAAACTACATTTTCTAAACACCAACATTTTCCAAAAAAAGAACAAACGTTTTATGAACAACATCATTTTCCTAATTACAACATTTTCTTAACAACATTTTCTTAACAACATTTTCTAAAAGCAACATTTTCTTATCAACATTTTCTAAAAGCAACATTTTCCAGCCAGCAACATATTTTCTAAACAACAACAATATCTGAATTACAACATGATCTGAATAACAACATGATCTAAATAACAACATGAGCTAAATAAAAACATGATATGAATTACAATATTTTCTAAACAGCATATTTTTTAAAACAGTATTTATCTAGTATTTATCGACTTAAGTAGACGGCTTTATTGAAAGAAACAACAAAAAGTGCAATGATTTTTAGAAACAAAAATTTTCAGTGAACCAAACTATAATTTGTTCATGCACAATTATTAAAAGAATAAATGTTTAAACTATTTAATAAAAAAACTGTTTGTACCTGGATTTTTGGACGCCATTTCTTGGCAAAACAACTTTTTAAGGAGATGATCAATTGAGATGCATGGTCGCCATTTTTTCACATTTATTTTTACTTTAGTTCTGAAAAAAATATTTTTTTAGACAACATAATTATTTTGTGACATGAGATGTAAAATATTTTTCCAACAAAAAATGCGAAGTTAATGGATTTTCATCCACTAAGGATGTGCCAACTGTTTCGTCTTTTTGTTTACATTTTTCGCTCCAGCTGCAGTTATTCTATGCTTTGCACCATATTTCATGATTTAAAAAGATTAGTCATAACAGGAAATGGGAAAATACAAAAGGTAAAATTTGTATAAAGGAGTCTATTGCTAACCTGATCTTGTAGACCCCCGTGTTTTAAAATAAATTCAATTATCATCAAATATATTTGGGATTTGTGTTCGAATTCTCCAATGCAAACTCATTTTTAAATACATTTCATAAGGAGAAGAAGTTAGATTTCCACTGTAAATTTTTTTCGCAATTACGAATATTTTTATACAGCAATCTCGGAATATACAGGGTGTCCCAATAAACTAGACAATTCAGAGACAACTCATATTTTTTTTTAACTTTGAAAGCAGTTTTTTAGGACATTAGATTGTTTCTCGTGGTTTGCAACATTTGTATCTGTTAAAAATCCTATTTATTTTAAATTTGTAGGTGTGTTGCTGAAATTTGATTAATAATTTCTTATAAGTTGTATAAAATCGAAGACGACCCAATTGTCAAGTTTAGCGGGGCATCCTGTATATAAATATAGAACAACCTGACAACGTTCTCCTTTTATCAAATTATGATTCATGAAGAATATAATTTGAGAAGTGCAATTATTTGAACGATACTTAAATATTTTTAATCACAATGATATTTAAAATATTCTAGATAAAAGTACCGAGCAGCCTACTCACTTATCACTATACTACATTACCCATTAAATTCAAGATTTCAAATTTAAAAACTTGTTGCCGCAACTAACAGGTTATATAATTACACAAATAAAATGAAGTGATGTCAGGAATTAATTGCGAAAATAAGAAAATATTGCAAAAATTCTCTTTTTGCTTGCTAAATTCAAGAGAGAGAAAACAGACTTACTATACTTAAAAAAACGTTTCCGCAGTAATGATTTTTTGCGTAATTAATTGATAAATTAAAGCAAGTGGAGTGAGGGCTTACAAAGGGACTTAGCATGAAAGGGAAGTTAAAACCACATTGTTTTACATACAAGAACCAAATGATACAAACATATCTTGTTTAGAATTGTTAAATTGAATATGTACCCTTGCATCTTTTAAATATTTAAACCTTTCAACCTTAATCCTTTCCGTCCCTTAGTGCTTTCTAACGTTTAACTTTAAACACTTCAACGTTTTAAACCTTAAAAAACTTAGAAACCTTTTTTGAACCAAAATATTAAAAATTTTGGGTTTGGATTTCATTTAATAAGTAAATTTTTACTTGAAGAGAGATACAGATAAAAAATATACTAATTACTCGACCTATATGGTGCACCAAAAACTGCAGTTCACTTATATTAAAATCTTATATCCATACTAGATTTGACAAAGCTTTTAAGGGTATCATTATGAATCAGGCTTTTCCAACTTAGATATTGACTTGAAATTAAGCTAGCAGTCCCTTTAACAGATACCAGTGTATATAATGTAGATGTGCATTGTGCAGAGAAATGAATTGAACTGAAACCTGAACCTAAAGGAAATCATAAAAGTGTTTTTTTAATAATTCGATAGATAAAATATGCGTAAAGGATTAAATTAAATTAAATCAAAATTGTTGCTTTGCTGTATCTATAAGCATGTATTCAGTTTTATTCAATTTAGTTCTATTTAAAAAATGGTCAAGCTTTATTAAGGGTCTATTGAAAGTAGTTCCAAGAGTAAAAAAAATAGTTTCTGTATCTGGAAAAGAAACACGTTCCATTCTCGCATGAATTCGCAAGTATGGAGTACGAGTACTACACACTACTTGGACATGCCATCAATCTGTTAATGAATGTCGTCTCTCAATTACGTCTTCCTGTAATAAATGCTGTTTGAACATTCCTATATAAAATGTGTTGTACATTGTCTGAGGATCTAACTGCGTTAATCTTCAACTATGTAAAACTTGTAATGCGAGTAGACTAGCTACGTAATGGGATTAAATTATACACCTGCGTAATTTTGTGAATACGTATTGGAACTTAACATATACCATATAGATTTGTAAATAGAGATCATTTAGAATCAGAACTCCACTTAACTTACGGTGTAGAGTAATTGTAAACCTTGTTGTAATATTCGGGATTAGATCACATTTAGATGAGTAGAGATCGATTAAGGGCTTGTTAGATAGCCAATAGCTTGTTTGATGACTTTGATAGTGGACAGATTGTACCTGGACTGATACAGTTTGGGATGAAGTTTTAAAAGTATGGCATTTACAACATACCTTTCCTTTATTATGAACCTAAAATAAAGAATTTATCAATATATGAGAAACTGCCCGGAGGAAAAAGGTGTTTCAGGTCAGATTCTTAAGACTGAATACTATAGTTTGGCGTGTAGAATTTTGTCCCAATCTCAAGACAATTAAAATTAGCTCATTTACAAATTTGTGTCATTTGAATACATTTGGAAATATACGCTAATGCTATTTATTAGCTGTGTCCCTTATTACTGAATAAATCCCTCTTGTCCCAATTACATTCTTAAGTGTCCCACGACAGTTGAGGGACAGCCTAAAGGTCATTATAAATATATTTTTTTTAATTGATTGTAGATCTCTCTAAAACTACTTTTTAAAAATGGCAGACAACATTTGGGAAATGTCAATAGTAACATTGTTTGATAATAATTTCAAGAATTTTACTTCATAATTAGGTTAAAAACTTGTGCTGCAAATTATTTAAAAAATCAAAGACGATCTTCAGTTATTTTTCATTTATCATGATTAGCAATTGACTTCCAGTAAGTATAGCCATGATGTTCCTGAGGTTTATCAGATCCTCTCAATCTCCTCCTAAACTTCCTCATGCCTCATATGTCCCTCATCATGGTTTAATAAATACCAGTAACTCATTATTCTGTAAACCTGCAGTACGTTGTACTTTATAAACTATCTTTGTTTCTAAACTTGTACGTAAAACCCATTATTCATTTAAACTGTGTTTCAAATAAATATATAGCAGGATTAGCTTATATATATATATAATGACATACATCTTAACTGCGGCTATTTCAACTGTGCAATAATGCGTAATATGATTGCCTTAAGGACGTAGGAATTGTAATTATGTCAATTAGCTTTAACTTGTAACATATAAACCTCAAATACAGTTAGTTGATATAGAAACTCCGTACTGTTTACTGTGAGCGAGAAATCTTTTCCTGTTTTGATGAACAGATTGAGGATTGTCCTCTTTAATTAGCTACTGAGATAGCGCCCAGTGGGTGTGGTGTTGATAGGTCACGGATCGTATTAATGTGGTTCCCTGTTCTTTTAAACAGGTTGGGGATTTTCCCCTTTAATTTGGGGTGGATAGTTACAAGCTTCCGATTGATATCAAAAGCTAACAAGGTCGCGTCCAGTGGTAGTGGCCAAGTGGCGTTGATGGATCACGGACTGTATTCCTGTGGTTCCTTGTTTTGATAAACAGACTGAGGATCATGCCCTTTGATTTGGCATTGATAGTTACAAGATTGTATCCGTGTGCTGACTTTGTTAGTCAAGAGAATCTGAGTTGTACCTGAGCTGTGAACTTTAGAATGGTGGATATCGGGATTAATGCTTGATCCACTCTTTTTCTTAATCTCCAGATTAAATATGGCTTGTTCTCCTCTTGTAATTATTCTCCAGATTAATTAACAGATCGGGATTAAGGATATCCCATTCTAAAGTTTTCAGCTCTGGATAGATACAAGTTCGAGAGCGTTTAAGGAGTAGGGTATTTACTACAACGGCACTTAATCCCCTCAGAGTTCTAAAGCTCTCGTGAACCCAAAACTTTCTTAAGAACCTCTCCACCTTTTCTTTATAATTATGTCCCTCATGTTCAGATCCAGTTACTTTACTTTTACTGAAATTACCTCAAGTACTACTTCCACAATCCACTTCGTACTGTTTCTTCCACCCGGCACCCGTGATCCAACGAAGCCCGATGGGAATAACAACTCTATCACTATTATCATTTATTTTCATTTTTACTACTTTTGGCACATGTCTAAAATGTACATTTATAAAGGGTTATTATAAATAACTTTCAATATTCCAATACTATAAAAGTAGTGTTTATTTGTTTCTGCAGTGCTAACGTAATGATGCAATTACAGTACACCTGTCACCTGTGAAAAGTACACAATACACTGATGTAATACCAAAGAGTATGAAATAGATAGGAGATACAACTGACGCGGCCCGCCCCACCATATGATTAAACATGCTTTGCAGACGGGTACTCCATTTGTATAAGAAACATTCAGAATAGGTTATTTTATACGTGGTAATAGTACATCAGACCGCGTCAGTTGTATCTCCCTTCTATTTCATACTCCTTGGTCAAAACACCTCAAGGAGTAGGACATACGATGGACACACCATATGATTAAACAATATACATGCTAAACAGACGGTAATCCTCTAATTGTATACAGAAACGACGGTAGTCAAACTATAGAGATGCATGAGGAAGCGGTTATTTTGTCATTAGGACAGCACAGGAAATTGATCTTTTTTCTATAAAAAAGTCTTTTACAGAAAAAAAGTTGTATATAAATACACTAAAGTTTTAAAAGATTAAGATAATAAACTGTAGGCTTTTCCGGCCACTTGCCCTTTTTCTAGTAACAATTTTAGCCCTATTGGTTCACTAGTTTACACTTTTGTTGGATACACACAGACTGACAGTGTGAGAGGAGAAGGAGGCCCCTCGGTTCATTTTATCACATGCGTCCAATTCCACCGTTCGCCAACAACTGCGCTTAATTGAATTTTGAATGATGATTGCGAGCTAAGTATCATATGTTTATGTTATAATATATCTATTTATATTCAAAATATTACAATTATTCTGTTGAAAACTTCCCGACTATTTTGATATGACAATATAAATCAATATAAACATTATTAGGTTTATGTATTTGCAAGGAATAAGAATTTCATTATCTAAGACAAATCTAATTTCCAAAGAAAAATATGTTTTTTGACTAGTTTACATATTTAGCTAATAATAACTATTTTCTAATTCGGCTTTGAAAACTGAAACTTGAGACACTCCAAAGCAGTCCCCCCCCCCCATTTAACAACCATTCCCCCCTCGCCCAAACATCGTAACATATGTATAATTTCTGCCCCGATATAGTTTCGGGAAGAGGAAAGAAATTGCAATGTGGAAAAATAGGAAATAAACAAGATTAGGCTTCTCGCCCATCTCCAAATATAACATAACTTATAATTGAAGCTTTTTTAATGGGTTTTTTTCGTGGATTTTGAAAAATCAAAATTTTCAAGGCAAATTTTTTATTTTTAACCATCCATAAACTTTTTTCTGGGATCATGTGAGGTCCCACAAAAAATTGAGCCCGATCGGTTGGGGGAGAAGGAAAAATGTGGAAAGAAAACTGGTAGAAAACTGAAAAGTATAAGAAAAACCTGAATGAATTAAGAAGAGAGGGATGAAAAGAAAAAGAATGCGTAGGTTCAAGGTAGGCCAGGAGGATCGATTTTTTTTTTTAAATCGATCAACCAATCTAACCGTCTGGGCCTGATTCATAATTCACTAACCTTACAGACTGTTTTTAGATCAATTTGGATTAATTTCTCCAAACCTAGATATTTATTTTAAATCCGACCATTATACATAATATTTACAAATGAAAATATGTTACAAGTTGTGCATATGTCACGAGGTTACAGTTCTCGGATTAGTTTTTAGAAAAAAACTATTTTAATTCAAATTAGAAAATACAGCTATGATCTATAAAACATTTGGATCATACAAATTTTCTTTTATTAAATTAAAAGGAATAACTAAAGAGAGTTATTTACTCGTGTTTGTAATCTTTAAGATGTTACAAAAATAATTAACATAAATTGTACTTAATATCTTCATACATGAATACTTGGAAATAAAATTGTAATCGGAGACCTACAATTTCTTTCTATATTTACTGCCTGTAACTCAAGAACCAATTGGGTCTTTTATGTGAAACTAGCCTTATAGGGCGCTTCGCGCCCATCTTCTAAATTAATTGTGAACATGTTCTCTTTTGTGTACATCGTAAAACAAAACAAAAATAATTCGCGGATTTTCACAAAAAAAATTCGTGGATTTTCAAAATTTTCAAAAATTTAATGAAGATCAAATTTTGATGGAGACAAATATTTGAAATTTTGATCATTCATAAACCTTGCCTGTGGTCACGTTATGTCCCACAAAAAATTTGGGCCCGATCGGTTCAGCCGTTTTGACGTTTATTGGATACAAACAAACAAACAAACAAACAAACAGACAAACAGACAAACACCAAGACAAGCCAAATTTATATATAAATGGCTCTTTCGGAAGGTTTGGACAAGTCTGAGTTTTGATTCTTTGGTACTCAGGTAGAAAGAATTCCCCCCTTTCTCGTTTCTCTCGTGGTGCCGTGCGTGAGAAATCTTGACGAGATTTTCTTCGATGCTGTTCAGTGAGTTCAGTACATGATACAGTACACGATACAGGTACAGGTTCAAAAATCCAATATATAGTTTAATTACATTAAACAGTTTAAATTTCCCAATTTTTAAGGAGTAGATGAAGATAAGACACCATTATTGTAAAATAGACAATTTTTTAATTGACATAAAAAAAAATTTTTCGAGACAAATTAAAAGATTTTAAGACAACTTATAGTTTTTTAGATCTGAGGATGTTTCGACAAATATAGAAGAACGATAATCACGATAAAATTTAACTTTAGTTCTGTCTTTTTAAAGATATTGAAAATATAAGATGTCATTGTTGTAAATCAGAAAACAAAATTAATTAACACTGATCATAAAAAAATGGTTTAGTGATAAATTAAATGATGTCGAGACAAATTTATTTGAAAATAGACGAAACTTATATTTTTTTTGATCTGAGGGTGTTATGACAAATCTAAAAAAAACTGGATAAAACTCGAATTTGAGTTCTGTTTTATCTAAAGATATTGAAAACAGACGTTAACAAAAAAAGAAAGACAACAAAAGTATTTGCGGAAAAGATTTTTACTTTTTTCGTTTTTTGATGGTCTCCGGTCCCTGAATTTGCCTTCTCATAAAATAATTTGGTTTATTTTTGATAGATGGTTTCGAATCTAAATTCAGTATAACATTTCTAAGAAAATGTGGAGTAACATAACATTTTTTTAATTTTTTGGGGGGAGGGCTATATTTCTCATTTCTCCTTTATTTAATCATATCCTATCAGAATTATTTTAAAATTTAATACTTATATTTTAAAATGAAGTTGAGATGCATTCAGACCCAATACCTAATTACCTTCGAATACCTAAGTTCACAAACACACCCAAATATTGTACGCTTAAAAGTTAGGAACAGTAGAAAGTAATTCTTAAATTCATACTGCATTACTGTCTTAACCTTGGCATGTTTATGTTAAAAACAAACATGCAAAAACATTCTTCTTTCACGTCCATTCTCCTTTCTTTAAAAACCAAGGTCAAAGTTTTTTGATTCAATTTTTACACCACTTTCAGTTTTAGTTTTCTTTCTCCTTTTCTGTCTTTTTCTCGTTTTTTCCCTTGTGTTTTTTTTCCTTCAATCTCTTATCCTCGCCACTTCAACTTTTTTCCCTTTCTTAGTTTGCTTATCCCTTTTTTATATTCTTGTTTTTCGTCCTTTTACCTTTTTTCTTCTTTTTCCTTTCAATCCATGTACATTCTCTTCTTTTTTGTATTATGTAAGAATTCTGTAATAAAAAATTTATTCTACATGTACTAAAAAAACCTGTTCCAAAAAGAACAATGCAGTACGGAAATTTAAGGATTTTTAGCTACTGTTCCTAACTGCTGAGCATACAATATTATGTTTCAATAAAATTTTACTGTGGAAGGAAATTTATTAATCTAGTCCAAATTAGATAGATGTAAAAACCAGTAATAGGACAAGTCAAGCCTGTCCTTTGTGGAATTAACCTCAGTACAGTATCGAGGAAATGGCCGATAGGACTGTTACGAATTTAGTAGAGCATACTTGACTTTCTTAGATGGAAGCGTATAGCTAGAGATGAAAATTATTTGAAAGTATTTGCAATAATCAATGATTCTCAATAAATGTTCAGAATAATGAACATATGTGTTGTATTGTAGAGATAAGATCTTTATAGGAATTTGATAATATCGAACCCAGATTTAATTAAATGCATTTTAGGTAGAAACATATATATTTCTATATATTTTGACAAAGAAGTACAGGGTGTCCCAAAAAACATGGGAATTCAGTGACGAATTCGATATCGTCTTTGTTATGAATTAGCAGTGTAATACCTAATTTCAAAAGCCATAATATTATTATGTCTGCTAGAGTTTATTTTATGAAAAGGGTAAAAGACTGCAAAGATGTGAATATAATGTCTCCGCAAGATGAACAGTGAAGACGGACAAGTTTACTCTGTTTGTATACTGCAATTTTATTGTATTACTAAATACAAGCGTATGCAGTCAAAACATAAACAAACAAAATGTAAACATAGCAGACGAAACTCTTACAGATTACAGCTTTATCAGTAGGTATCACTATACTAAATTAAAGAATTATTTAAAAAGACGATATCGAATTCGTCACTGAATTCCAATGTTTATTTGGACACCCTGTATATAGAGAGAACTAGGCTTTAGAATCTATGTAAAAAGGGGAAAAAAAGTTTCAGGAGAAAAACCTGGAAATAAAACTCTGGGAAAAAATATCACTGGAAATAAGATTATCTGGGACTTTTTTCCTAAAATTGTATAAGGGCTGTCTGTAAATTAAGTCGCAGGAAAAAAATCACAGGAATAAAAGTCCGGAAGAAAATAAATCCGAGGAAAAGAAAAACCTATAAAAAAGTCGTCTTGGGAAATTTGAACTCAGTAATCTAAATCTGGCGCCGTGACAAACTCCTGAAAGACAAACTCCTGAAAGACAAACTCCGGAAAAACAAACTCCTGAAAAGACAAACTCCTGAAAGACAAACTCCTGACGAGACAAACTCCTGAAAATAAAAAATTCTGAAATACAAACTCCATAATATCAAATTTAAAAAAATGTTTCACAATTTATATTTAATCTAGCCGCAGCGCTCGGCCCAGAAAGTGTCAACACTTAACCTAACCCATGGCCGCAGCGCTCGGCCCTCTAGCCTGTCCTATCCGCAGCGCTCGGCCCAGAAAGTGTCTTAACCTAACCCATGGCCGCAGCGCTCGGCCCACTAGCCTCTCCTAGCCGCAGCGCTCGGCCCAGAAAGTGTCTCAACCTAACCTAACCCTAAATAATAAAAAATAAATAATAATAAATTTCATTCAGAGAAAAATTTCATAATTTCAGGAGTTTGTCTTTCAGGAGTTTGTCTCGTCAGGAGTTTGTCTCGTCAGGAGTTTGTCTTTCAGGAGTTTGTCTTTCCGGAGTTTGTCTTTCCGGAGTTTGTCTTTCCGGAGTTTGTCTTTCAGGAGTTTGTCACGGCACCCTAAATCTGCAGAAAAAAGTCCTAAAAAAGCTTGAGTATACAATTCGGCGTGTAAGGAATTACTATGTACACCATAAACAGGTTCATATTCTGAAATAAAATGCAAAAGAAATGCTAAAACTTGTGATAAATATGTAAATATGTAAATATATTTTATATTTATTTTTTGAAAACTATTTTCATTAAAAGGAATAATTTTATGAATCTGTATATTGAATATATATATATATATATATAGCTAGTTGCAAGGTTATAATGCAAGGAAAGTTAATTGCATTTGCGTATACTCTACGCACATATTGAAACCAGTTTTCTCTGGGCGGAATTTGTAAACAAGAATAGATGCATCAGTGTTACTATCCGAGCAGGTAAAAAGCATTAAATTTCGATAATTTTGATAATACACATAATAGTTTTTCTAAGACCAGAATATTTCATCGACATCTATTGGAGGAGGGGAGGGAGGCCAGTCACAACAACTTCTCGTCCGAGCCACATTCTCCTCATTTTCTCGTCCGAACCACCTCAAAATCCTCGTCCTTCAATTATTATGTGTTTAAAAGTTTCTAATTCTCGAAGATGCAACTATTGTTAACAAATCTGGACACGTTAGGGCATAAAAAATGGATGGACTAAAGTATTGCAATGATTAAATCATGTTGGAAACTTTAGAAACATGAGAATGATGTCAAACTTTATTTCGGTAAAACTTAAAACTCTTCTGCCACCATAATGGCCAACCTTCCCGATATGAAATAAACAGCAAAATATTTGACATACCTCTGCCTATCATTTTTCCCATGGAACCACCCGGAAAAAATATATGGTTTTCACTATGATCAACAAAAAAGATTAAAGTCCTATAACCTCGGAATTATTTGCGGCATTCTACAACAGGAATATCTGAAAATGCGCGTAAAAGAGGTGAACATTTGTAAAGACATTGAACTTTAAAACTTCAATTTGATAAAAACTACTTTTTCGATTTACTGAAATTCAATATTTCATTTATGCCCTAACGTGGCCCGATTCTTAAAAAAATTGTTTTATCTTGGAGGAATAGACACTTTTAAAAAATAGTATTGGAAGGACGAGGATTTAGAGGTGGCTCGGACGAGAAAATGAGGAGAATGTGGCTCGAACTAGAAATTGTTGTGGCTGGCCTTCCTCCCCTCATTGGAGAAAGGTTTCAAGATAGGATTTATGGTCTACAAACTAGAATCTAATTGCTCATCTAGAGTTCCTCCGGTTGTGTACGTGCCCTTGTTTATGCAGACCCGCACTACTCGCATATAGGTCAGTCTGCAATGGTGACAATTCTGGGTCAAACTAAACAAAAATATACGAACTATAATCTATAATCTTTGTTAACGATCTTTAAAAGTTTCGAGCTTTCGATGTATACCTAAATTCATTTCATACAAAATATTTACCTGAAATAAAATAAAGCGTGTAATAAGTTAAAAAATCAGTTTCTTAGTCTTGATTCATAAATCTTGACGTTTTCTGAGGTTTCAAGGTAAAAAAAAAATGTTCGACTGTGGCCCGCCCAATACCTTCTTGCGCTAATGCTAGTTTAACTCAGTTTAACTTTGTTGTTAAAACAGTCTTAAATCTATAAATTCCTTGTGCAATTGTCTGTGTCAAATAAATAACCTGTCATTTACAAACTATATTACATTGAAGTCTCATCCTTTCTGGGTAACCCTCTATATTGGTTTCCAAAAATATTAAAAAATATGATGAAACGTCAGCTGGGCTCCACGTGTCTATTCAAGTTGTTTATTGTATATCTGTTTATTAATTCTTCTGATTTTTAAACTTATTAAAATAAATATTTTGATTGATATTTTGGAGTGAACTATTAAACATTATTAAAAAAGTCCTGTATTTATTACACTTGTAAAATTTACAATATTCATACAGTATTTACATAAAATAAACAATAATAAAAGATAAATTTAAATATAGAATAAACGCGGTGTCTTTATAAAATTAGAGAAAAACACAGTGAGGACCAGAAAACTGTGGAATGGGATTTAGGAATTGACATTAATGATAAACTTAAATGTATTTGATGTTGTTACAAAGCAAACAGTTTTACAAGTTACTTTTTTATAATAAGTGAAATGGGTCTGTTTACACTGCAAAATTATTTTGCTTTATATTTATTGGACTATTTTCCAACAAAAATTTAATCTAAAAGTCGTCTTCCTATTCCAGAGTTTACTGGTTCTTGCTGCATCATTTTTTGTTCGTTTCACTCATAAGTAGATTTAATTTGATGATTTTATATTTAAAAATTTTAATTTTAATCAGGTGAGTGATTTAACAAGAGCTAGGATATCACTAATTCCGTTTTGAAAAGTAAAAATATAATTATATATTACGTTGATAAATAAACCACATCAAAGAAAATCAACTTCTTGCTTTTTGAAAATAAGTTTAAACTACTATGGAGATCTGAAACAAAAATATTTCTAAGGAATTAATTAACAAAAATTAAGATTTTTGGAAATTGAAAAAGTTCTTTGTATGAACTCATCCTCTCTTTTCCTGCTTATTATATCTTTGCAATCCTGTGCCATAAATGTTTGATATTAAATACACATTCATTTTGTTTAAACAATTAGTTACATTTTAGGTTGTAAATATATTGGGATTTGGGATTAGAAATATTTTTCTCGGATTTCTCAAATTCCTCTAAAAATTAAGCAAATTATGCCAATATCCCACATGAGTGTTCCTCCGACCCGCTAGAAGGGCTGTCATCCCAGCAGACATTATTGGCAGTAGGATCTATTTTCTTCTCCAGCTTATTTTCTATCTTTAGAGGATGGTCATTAAGCATCGGGTCTACTTCTCCTTTCTAAACAGGTTCATTTACAGTGAGAACCAGAAAACTGTGGAATAGGAGGAGGACATTAAAGAAATTTTCAAAGTTATTAGTTATTTTATGATGTTACAGAGCAAATAGTTTTATAGTAGCTTAAAAATTAATAATCTGTTTATACAACATGATTACTCTGTCTCCTTTACATTGGACCATGTAAAATCATAAATTGAGTCTGAAAGTCGTCTTTTTATTCCAGAGTTTTCTGGATCTCACTATATAAAAATCAACACGTTTAAAATCTTAGTTATAGGGATACCCATAAAATAGTGGAATAAAAAGACTGTTAGACATGATTTATTTTTGAATAGTCCATAAAAACATGAAACACAGCAATTGTGCATTTGCATTGAATACAGACATATCTTACTAAAAAGGTTAATTTTCAACCTACTGATAAACTTATTTACTTAATTTCTAAAACATTGAAAAACATTTAATTTACATAAATGTCATCTTTTTTATTCCACAGTTCAATGGGTTTTCGAAAAACCCATTAAGAAACCCTTGTTAATACTATGAACAGATTTATTACCTCAATTACCTTGAAATCAGCTGGTATCAGGCTCATTCTTCGTTCTTCAACCTCCATTCTCTCTTTACGCTTGCTTTGAGGTAGAATATCATCCAAAATCTAAACAAACAACAATTTTTGTCAAATATTATTTTAATTGGTATTTCGTTATAAGATTATATTTTCAAAGTTGTGTTGTAAACCTTAATCATCTTACCTTCATTTCATACTGTGAAAAAATATAGTCCAAGAGCTTTCGTATTCCTATGATGATGACCAACATGATCGGAAACAAGATGGAGACAGCCTTAAACTCTTGGATCAGCCAGAGCACCATAAAGCACAAGACTTGGATGAATGAGAAGAGATTCACCCGCTTCAGGGGAATTTTCTTGAGAAAGGAATATTCTGGTTGATACTTCTTTGGCATAAACATTAAGAGTATTCTATCAAACATCTGAATGCCGTTCAAAGAATTGATTCCCATGTACAAGAAAACACCATAGAGAACTGGCATGGGTATGTATCCAAGAATGGGTGTCATAAAAGCTGAGCATCCTACAAGAATAAAAACAAAGATGGCTGTTACACGTTGTTCTCGAATGCCAAGGAAGATTCTTTTCTCTCCAGGTGCTGAAGTTTCAGACTCCCTCTGGAGGGATTTAACATGAGTTATAGAGAGAATTGTGCTAGCAACATACCAGGGAATACCAAGCACAGAGTTTATAACAATAGTACATGCAAGGACAAGAAGGTCCAAATGATACCCTCCTCCTTTGACCATCTTGTTCTCCTTTCTGTTTACTATAACAGCTGTTATCTGTTGATCCATGAATATGAGGATAGATCCAAGTAGAGCTGGAATAGCAGCAGCTAGTGCTGACCACCAAGGATTTCTACCAAAAGGAGAGATTAACCAACTCCGACCAGACCAGGTTGGATTAAATGTGCTTGGTACATTCAACTTGGGAGTATCAATACCAAATCCTACATCTACCAAAACCATTAACAAAATTGCAGTGATAACTGCAAAGTCAGAAATGTAGGATCTAACAACTGCAGGGAAGAAGTTGAGATCTTTGAAGTCTTTTAGAAATGTTGCAATGATGTATGTCCCAAAGAATAGAATCACACTTAAAAAGAATGCATTAGGGGCATAGTTACATCCAGGTGATGTGAAACCAAATGAGATGTCGTTGTCAGCCATGTCAATCCAGCATTTTCTCCCGCGAGATGTAACATTGTAAATAGAAAGTGTTTCTTCAATTTCAGTTTCATTTAGCATGTGAAAAATCTCTCCAAAGGATATCTCCCAATTGACTGGTAAGTCTAAAGGTTTACAATAGCATGGAGAAACAGTATATGGATGTGTTGATGCAATATTAGCTACATTTTCCAGGGATTTCTTGATAAATATAACTGCAATTAGGCAAGCAAAGCACTCCTCTGTAAATCTTGTAATATAACAGACAAATGAGCTTGCATCAGTCACAACCAAAGTGACTAAGATGATTGCTATCCAGACACCTATCCATAAACGAAAAGAGAGGTAGTCCCACTCATGTCCTTCACAAAAATCAAAGACCAATGTCTCAAATACAAGATCAGGTCCAGTAAGACCAAGTATGGTCAGTGGTTGTCCTGCAAACATGGCATAAATAACTCCAGCAGTGAGGCCAGATACCAAAGATTCTATGGAGGCCATTCGATTCTTGGTATTCTGTCCCAGGATTCCTCCAAAGGCTATGGTCGGTGCCAAGGTAGCGAAATACAAAAAGAAAACAACAGCAACACTTTGTGGAGACAATGCATCCTTGAAGTCAGAGATGTACCAGTTGGCTTTACGTTTTATATCATTTAAAAGACCTCCACAAAATTTTCCACTGGCCACCAATCCTGCCTCCTTCCTCAGAAGGTATTTTTCCTCCTCCTCATCAACAACTTCCTCTACGTTTTTTATTAGTGCTCCCCCATTGCTGTCAGTCAGCTGTGCCCTTGATACTTTTCTGGCATGCTGACTTGGAACTGAGGTTGGTGGTTCTATTCGAGTGTTTCTATCCCACTCTCCTGGTGGAAGAACAGTCACAGAATCCAAGAACTCATCTAAACCCATCACTAGATGTTCTTTAGTTCTTGCTCGGTAGGCAACCTCATGGAACACCTCATCAGAGAAACTGGTTCCTATGGAGCGACCAACCTCTTTGTAAGAATCCAAGCTGGAAGCCTCCATTGGAGGACCAAGCAGGATGAAAATGAATCTTGTTGGGAGGGCTACCTCAGTCAAATCTCCTAGCCTCACAGCCTTACCAAGCCTGATAAAGACTGAAATGGGACTGGTCAGAAAGTCAACTTCTCCCACCATAATATTAGCAGCTTCTGCGCCTTTAGGAATTTTCTTCAAGAAATGGCTATTAGTTGCATCCTCCTCTAAGTTGTCAGCGCTTTTGTTCATAGAAAGACCCAACTCTGCTGAATGCACTTTACTCATATCAGAAAAACTCTTCACAGCATTCAGTATGAATCCAGTTTCAAAGGAAGATGATTTCTTCATGTTAGCATCACTACGGATTTTCTTCATTCCTTCAAATTGATGACGATGCTTCTGAAGAATTATCATCTTCAGCTTGTCACGCAAATCATATGTGACCTTGTTGTTGCTGATAAGGTTCTCTAAGACAAAGTCAACTATGTCCTCTAGGTTCTCTGCATCCAGCTCCAGAAAGGTTGACCCTGTCTTTAAGTAGTTCCGCAGCTCCATTAGAGAATGAAGAGAGAGTGATGAAACATGAGGTTTACTCCACCGGTTAGCTCCCTCTTCAACATCTTCTTCAAACCTGACCCAACGTGCTGTCTCCTTCCACTCATCTAGCTGTAGTTCAACAAGCTCAGAAAACAACTGATGCGGTTCATGACCTAGTAATAAAGAATTTAAACAAATCTAACTGCAACACCTGAGTGGTACAAAAAAAAGATCTTTTTGTAATAAAATTTTAAGATGTTTTTAAGGTAAATTGACTAGTGTTGAACATGACTTTTAGAAAGTGCTGATACATAAATCAGGGTTTTAGAAGCTTATTGAGAACAAAATTCAAAACAAAATTGTTGTCAATTATCAAAACCTGAAAGTGTATCCCCTAATAGCTCTCGAACAATATCTCCAGACTTTTTTGCCTCTTCCTAGAAATTTTTTATTTTATAAAATGCTAAAACTTTTATTTATGAATATTTATCGATTTAAAAACATCAATTTAGATTAAAAAGTTTAGATTTTGAATGATCAAATTTGTAAAAAAAAACTTTATTTGTTGCTCTATTTAGCAATGTTTTTTTTAGCTTTTATTGTGATTTTTACTTTTTAATCAAATTAAAACTTCAAACATACAAAAATAAGAGAACTTCCTTATAAAATAATATACAAAGACAACTTATTTTTAGCCCCCCATGTTTATCTGGACACCATGTAGTACCTGGATAGTGATATATTTTCCATTATTTCTTTTCTTCCCTTTTCTTTTTCGTACTTTGTCCCCATCTTTCATTAAATCCCTACTGTTCCTGCGCTTATACTGACGAACATTCTGATATCTAGAACAGAAAACAAATTGTAAGTGTTTCCCTGCAGTGGTAACATCAAATAAAAAGACATTAAAAGATTTGTGAACTTTTTGGCTAATCATTGTTAATTTATTTGCTTGTGTGTGTACAAGCAAAAAATTATTAATTATTAATTATTTGTTCAGTTGTCTAGACATTTAGCATTTTTGTTTTCAGATAAGTTTTAAAAATTTAGCAGAATTTTTTTTTTTGAAAGGATTGTTATAAGCTTTTGTGTAACTTTGACGCAATTTTATCATCGAGAATAGAATATATATTAGACCAAATTATGAAATAGGCTGGTTTCATAATTGACCAATGATCATTTCACATAGACTCTATGCCTTCCACTTTACAAGCGATGATTTTCGGTTATAACTATAAATCAAATGATGTTTTTATTCACCTAATTCATTATAAAGTTTATTTAACAGTTTAAAAAATTCGAAATTGAAATGAATAGGCTAAGGAACATACTGTATTAATGTACTCTACTGCATATAATTTGTGAACATTTACATGATTTGTACACTTTGAACTCCCTTTCAGGCTGAAAGGGACTGAAAAAATTCATACCGAGAGATTCTTAAAATTCCCCTTTAATATATATTCTATTCTCTATGAATTTTATATAAATTTCTCCTCGAGACAGCGACATCAGATAGAACTAATATTAGTTGCGATCAACTCCTAAAATGTTTAGGCTTCAGCCTATACCCCCTTTCATTTTACCTTAACAGTCCCTTTAAAATTCATTTTACCTTCTTTCGATATCTAAGATTTGTAGAAAGTTTACTTTACATGCAGGATCACTCCGTCCTTCCTTCTCCCCCTCCTCTCCTTCCTCTCCTTCTTCTCCTTCTTCGCCAGAATCAAGTCCACCATCATCTGAAGCCTGAAAGGAAGTTTTCTTCAGGTTTATTCTGATTTCAAAGTTCTGAGTTTTTGTCACAAACTCAAATGTTCTAATCCTTAAATCTTAGCAACCTAATTATGGAAACCTTTAATACTTAGATTATGTGTTTTGTAACATAATTAATGGTTTGAAATATCAAAGGTCTGTGACATTGGGTTGCAATGATATCCGGATTAAAAGAGTTTGTGGTAAAAACTCAGAACCTTTTTTTGATTAGTTTTTTTTTCTTACAACAATTAGTTAACTGAAAACAGGACTCCTCGAACCCCTTGTTTGAGAACCTTATATGGTCTGTGAACGTAACTAGGCACCCCTCCATAGATATTCCTGATCTAAGAGCAGTATTACTTTATAAAACCTTTGTTTATCTGTCTAAAATATCTTAGTTTTCGATTGTTATTATAAGGTTCTTGGCTACCTGCAGTTTTATCAGGCAGAGCTAGGGAAGGAATAAAATTATCAAAATTCACCATTTTGAAGAAAGAAAAACACAATATCTCTCATATTGTTGTTTAGATCTGAAGGTGGTATTGTCGTGAAAGAGGTATGAAACTTTTAAACTCGGAATTTAAATTTGGTTTTCAAAAATTTCAACATAAAAAAGATTCCATAGTATTATTATTGCTAGGAAAAATGCGCAGTTTTAAATTTTTTGTTTTATTTTCTTAACAACTTTTAAAGTGCAGTTTTTTAAAGTTAGTCTATTTTACTATTATAATTTCAATTTTTAAACTACATCTTGAAATATTTTACACCAGGCTTTTAGAGCGCTTCGCGCCCACCTCATATTTCAATTGTGAACATGTTATCTTCGTATAAATTATAAACAAAACAAAAAACAAATTTCACGACTTTTATTTATAAAAATATAGTGGATTTTAAAAATTTTCAAAAATCGAATTTTGTTAGAGACAAATTTTAAAAAGTTCGAGCATCCATAAACGTTCCCTGGGGTCACGCGAGGTCCCACAAAAAAATTGAGCCCAATCGGTTCAGCCGTTTTGGCGTTTATTGGATACAAAAAAACAGACACCCAAGTAAAGGATATATTTAGATATTATCGCATTATAGTCATAATAATATCAAATATTAAAACACTCGGCTTTTAGGCGCTTCGCGCCCATCCTATATTTCAATTGTGAACATGTTCTCTTTGTATACATTTTCACGGATTTTATAAAAAAACATTAGTGGATTTTCAAAATTTTCAAAAATCCAATTTTGTTAGAGACAAATTTTTGAAAATTCGATCATCAATAAACCTTTCCTGGGGTCAAGCGAGGTCCCACAAAAACAAATTGAGCCCTATTGGTTCAGTCGCGCGTTTTGACGTTTATTGAATACAAACAAACAGACACCCAAGCAAAGTATATACATAGATATTATCGAATTATAGTGATAATAATGATATCAAACATTAAAACACTAGGCTTTTAGGGCGCTTCACGCTCATTGTAAAAAAAAGTTTCCGGATTTAAAAAAAAGTGTTTCTTTCAAATTTAATTTAATTTGATGGAGGCAAATTTTTGAAATGTTGATCATCTGTAAACCTTCCTTGGGGTCATGTAAGGTCCCACACAAAATTTGGGCCTGCTCGGTTTAGCCGTTTTGACGTTTATTGGATACAAACGGACAGATACCCAGACAGATACAAGAAAAGACAAGCAAAGTATATTCTTTAAAATAAAAAAAAAAATAAAATATCAAACTAATCAAAATTAGGTAATATTTTAAACGTACTTTCTATTTTAAAAGTGCGTTTGCCAAAAAACATGTTCATCGATCAACCATAATTAGATTTAATTAGATTAATATATCGTGAGAAGAAACGAAAGATAAATACACTCTCCATTAGGGTTTCCAGTCGTAATTTCGTTACGCGTAATTACGTATTTCGCGAAATTACGTTGTAGAAATTACGCGAAATTACGCCGTAATTTCGCGAAATGGATATTTCCCCAATTACGCGTAATCCTGCGAAATTACACGAAATGAAAATTATTACGCGTAACTGCACGTAATTACGCGTAAGAGAATAATCTATTACGTTGGAAACCCTACTCTCCATAAAACGTCAAAAACTAATTTTCTGCTGCATTTTTGATTGTTTGCATTTTTGATTGTTTGCATTTATGATTGTTTGCATTTTTAATTGTTTGCATTTTTGATTGTTTGCATTTATGATTGTTTGCATTTTTAATTGTTTGCATTTTTGATTGTTTGCATTTTTGATGAGAGGAATTTAGCCTTTGCCACAAACTCAAATTTTCTAATCCCTCAATATTTGTGACTTAATGGTGTAAAAATTTTATTTTCAAACTTTTTTATCTGATCTAACAGATTTCGTAGTTTGAAATACCTAGTATTCTGTTGCAAAACATAGTGATTAGAAACCAAAGAGAATAGAATATATTAGAGTGGAATTTAGACAATCCCTCGGTATGAATTTTGTCAGTCCCTTTCAGCCTGAAAGGGAGTTCACAGTGTACAAATCATGTAAATGTTCACAAATTATATGCAGTAGAGTACATTAAAACAGTATGTTCCCTAGACTTTCCATCCATTTCAATCTAGAATTTTTTTAAAGCTGTTCAATAAACTTAATAAAATGAATTAGGTGAATAAAAAACATCATTTGATTTATTGTTACTACGAAAAATCCTCGTGAAATGATCATTGGTCAATATATGAAACCAGCCTATTTCATAATTATGGTTTTCTGAACATTAATTTTAGATTTTCTATAAAATGATGTTCCAGGGCCCAAAAGGTTATAAAGCGCAAATATGTGATGTAAACTGCAGTATGGAAACAGTACAACAAAATGGCCGTTTTACACTTTTTTCTAGTAAATTCCTCTCTAAAATATATTCTATTCTCTTTGTTAGAAACCCATAGTTTGTTACATAAGACTTAATTCCTCTCATATTTCTGAATCATGATTTACCTATCCTGACCTTTCCATGCAATAAAAAAACTTTTATTTTTTTCGAATTAATTGGGTTTCCGACGACTTTATATTTTCAAGAAATTTCTGTAAGTTTAAATTAATCACAAGAGATATCTCGTTAGAATGAAATCTATTGTAATCAATAATGTCGCCTGATTTCGTAGTTTGAAATATTTAATGTCAGACGACATTTATTTACCCAATCTGACTTTTCCACGCAAAAAAATAACTTAAATTTTTGCTGCAAATTAATTAATTGGATTTTAATGAAGTCTAAATTAATTATATTTATGATAGAACATCTTGTACATATTTGATTATATATTTGATATGGGAGTAAGGTAAGATATTTATAAATTGGCCCGAATTTAAATCTGGTATTAACCAGATTCACGAACACATGTTTAACTACTATACGGACACACAATTCAAATTCTTTACTTCGGGTGGAAACTTTTGAGTTTACAAGCTTAACAAGGTTTGGAACAGCAGCGATGACAGCAAGAAGTCATGAGAGTTGAAACTTTAAAAAAAAAATTCATATCAATTTTCTAAAATCCAGATATATTTAGGAACATCTAGTTATAAAACAAAAATGTTTGCAAAAAGGTTGTGCAACACGTGCTAAAATTTAAATTTAAGCATGCTATTTCAAATATGCAAATATATTTGTAAAATTTTCAAAACGTTGTCTGAAATCATGTAAAATCTCTATATGAGCAAAATCATTCGGGAAAAAATTAATATTCAAAAAGTGCCCAGTTTTAAAGCTATGGGTATGATAGTAAAAAAAGTAAAAAATGGAAATTTTGCTGAAAGATGTCAAACTAACAGTGTACGTGATGACTTCATGTTAAGCCATGGGAAACCCAAACCTTTCTTATGAGACAGCAAGCGTAAGTACAAGCGGCGTCAAAAATTATAGAAATCCAATGTATAGAAATCCACTGTATAGAAATCGCTAGGTATAGCAACAATTGGCGTATTTTCCGGGAGACTTTTTTAAATTTTTGATAAATTAAATGTTTTTGTAAAACTTTATCATTATCATTATCATTATTTCTATTTTTTTGCATACCCTAGACACATACAACTAACTAGATTAATATGTACATTTGTACTGCTCTCTATTGTGTTTAAGGTTCCCCCAGACTTTATTACGTACTACTGACAACATAAATGAATGATTATATGGTTACACAAAATTTCGTGTTACAGTTTTATTTGTACAAAAAACAATTTTCTCAAAAATATTTTTAAAAAGTTCTCCAATAATGCTAATATTATTTCATGAAATTCCGTGTCACCATTTAAATTAAATGATGTTATGAAAATTATATCTCCTTTGCACTGATTATTTAATTTCTCAAAAATATAAAAAATGTTCTCCCGGAAAATACGGCTTGTTGCTATACCATGCGATTTCTATAACGTTGGATTTCTATAATGTTTGTCGCCATTTCAAGCTACCCTCCATGCAAATACGCTAATGCCCGATTCATAACAGTACCCGGCCTTAAATGCTTTGATTGAGCTTGGAAGAAATTGATATTTCTTAAGGATTTTAGTGTTTCATTTTGATAACTCAAGAATGTTTTATGCTTTAGAAATACTTTTGTAGAGAAACAACAATTAAAAATAATTATTTTTCAAAATTATAAACGTTAATATGTAATTGATACTCTATGAGATAAAACTTTTACAGGTACCGTTGTGAATTGGGCATTATCTTATTTTCATGGAGGGTCAGTAATTACAAATACAGTTCCATAAAGCATCAATAACGAGTTCCAGGGGGGGGGGGGTAGTCCCCCTCCATCACGGCCTGGACTAACCAGGGATAGATCTGCAGTCTGTTTTCTTAATTTGGATAAAATTGCTTTTTGGTCTAAAATTCAACAATATAATAAATAATAAAAAAGATAAAAAGCAAACAATTTATTTGGATTTTTCAAATTGTGATCGAAAGTCACATCTAGCTGCGATAGGGAACTGTTAAGTCTGAGTGCCCTGCGAGCGATGAATTCGTAAAAACTCCTAAAGAACTCGTCCATGCTCCAAGAACGTGATATAGTTTAAGGTTTATACTGTCCTCAGGCAGTGTACTATTGGGACTCAAAGATCCTGCAATATATGGGTAGGTACAGGCACACAGGGTTACCCACAATGGACGATACTTTAAAATCAAAACCTGAAAATCTTTAAAAAAGACTTTCTTAACTTCTAAAGGTTGATATTTTAATCATATGTAGCAAGTAAGCTAAGAAATCTGCGATAAACCACAAAAGTTTTTAACAAATTTTTTAAACCAAGAAATTTTCAGATTTTATTCAGTTTTGGTCTGGAGTTTGCTAGTTTGTACCTACTTTATTTATTCTGGATAACTGAATTTCAGAATGTAAAACAAAATTCATTCTTTTAGGAATCCCTGTCCATCCAATCTACAGTAAAAATGTTCGGACCGTTTTAACATGAACTAAAGGAAGAAAAATAAAGTAGCCATGGCTAGATTCCCGGGGGGGGGGGTATTTTAAAATAATGTTTTTAACGACTTTAGTTTTGTTAGTTACTACTTGTTTGCCTTTTCAGTTTTTACACTCTGAATGTATCAGTTGGTTTCTTAAATTTATATTCTTGGCCGGTCTACACTCTACAAGTTTTTAGGCAATAAATTGTATTTCAGTTTAATCCTCGGGTATAAAGTAAACAGACGTGTCGTTTAGTAAAAGATTGTACTTTAGATTCAAATAGATTCATTCGTACGTCTGGGGTGGGGGGGGGAGTACCCCCCCCCCCCCCACCCATTAACCGCCAGACTCGCATTTAACCCTGTAAAGCACACTGAATTGTTTGATGTTATTTATCTTATTTTTGTGGCAAATACTCAATTCCATTAGTTTTAAAGGATCCATAAAGAAAGTTTTATGTTTAAGTCTGAAATACAAAAACATGATTGTAGACGCGATAAAAACAAATTTTTGCTGACAATATAATTTCATATTTATGCTGATTGCACACAACTGCTAAAAATATTTGTTATAATCCCTTAAAGGGTAGATAATCTGAAATACATCATATACCCTACTTCTCCCCTCCCATGCTTCCCTCCTCCACTCCTTGAAACAAAATTATTTTAATTTTTAAGATTTTTTGCTTAGCTTCAAATATTCTTTTCCAACAAATCTGTATGCCATTCCCGACCATGTTCATGCATTAAAAAAATAGTAAAAAATTTTTAGAAGCTATATTATGAGAGTAAGTGTTTTTAGTTTCAAAAAGGAAAGCGTTTTAGTTGAGAGCTGGAGGCGACACCAAACCCCACCTTGGACTACAGGCTAGATTCGTTCATTTTGAATTTAGGTTTAATCGCATTTTGGCTACATTTGGGCTTTATTTTGGCTATATTTTGAAAATATTTTGGCTATATTTGGGCTTTATTTTGGCTATATTTTGGCTACATTTTGGCTATATTTTGGCTATATTTTGGCTACATTTTGGCTACATTTTGGCTATATTTTGGCTATATTTTGGCTACATTTTGGCTATATTTTGACTATATTTTGACTATATTTTGGCTATATTTTGGCTATATTTTGGCTATATTTTGGCTATATTTTGGCTATATTTTGGCTATATTTTGGCTATATTTTGGCTATATTTTGGCTATACTTTGGCTATACTTTGGCTATATTTTGGCTATATTTTGGCTATATTTTGGCTATATTTTGGCTAAATATTATTCAACAATCTGTAAACTTACAGCCTTTTGCCTTACTTTTAATTTAATTTGCATCCGCAAACAAAAACTAGAAAAAAGCAAAAGTAAAAAAATTATGTTTAAAAGGTAAACATGGGAAAAAGTGTCACAGCTTAGACAAGGACTAAACCCATATAACAATATGCCCATACCCCCCCCCCCCTTATTTAGATTTAACGATGAAAACATTGAAGACGTTTTAGAGATTTTAGAAAAGTAAATTGTTCTGCGTAATGTTTTATACTGGTAAACAGTTCCAGGATAAAATTATTTTTCTGAGTCTAGTGAGAGAAAACCAATTAAATAAACCTGTTTGAATTGAAATATTTTCAATCATATAAATTAAAAATGTGCACAATTTTTCAAGCCCTTTTTATTTTAATTGAAATTATAATAAAGTTTAGAATTTTACCAGATAGTGAGACTAATATGCTAGTTTTCCAAAAGTGTATCACTTGTTATATTTGGCTATATTATTCATAAAATCAAGAGGTTATTTTGAACCTCCCCCCCCCCTCAACCACGCCCCTAATATATAGGTTTTGCAGAAACCCAGAGAAATAGGGTTAGGTATTTTTTTGTATTCTACATATTTCTTATTGTACTAAGTAGAATCCACCAACCGGCCAATTAATCAATTAAAGAAATTCTCACATTGTGCTCTAAATCATTTTTGTCAAGAAATATTCTTGTCAAAACATGTGCTAGTACTTTACATAGTAGTTTGCATACAGGGTGACCCAATTAGAATGAGACTGTAAAGACGACAATAAAATGTATTGATCTATGAAGTTGAATTAAGAGTTCTCTGCCTTAAAAACAGTCATAAAATATCTTACTTAATGAATGGGCAAAGAAAGAAACAAGTTCAAAGTGACAGGGATTCCTGAATATAGAGAATAGAAACAGACAGTGTAAATTCCGTACAGTCGTCTCTGAAGTCTCATCATTTGTGGGTTACCCTGTATTACTTTTTTTTCTTTCTCAGGTTCAAAGTTATTTTTGCCAATCCCTTTCTATATTTATCACTCTTTACCAACCTTAATCCTTCCATCCTGTATTTCTTCCAACCATCCCTCCAACCTATATCCCACCAACCTATATCCCTCCAACCTATATCCCTCCAACCTATATCCCTCCAACCTATATCCCTCCAACCTATATCCCTCCAACCTATATCCCTCCAACCTATATCCCTCCAACCTATATCCCTCCAACCTAT
>NW_019396069.1:658229-681667 GCF_000591075.1 Eurytemora carolleeae | reverse complement strand
CCTCCAACCTATATCCCGCCAACCTATATCCCACCAACCTATATCCCTCAAACCTAGATCCCACCAACCTATATCCCGCCAACCTATATTCCACCAACCTATATCCCGCCAACCTATATTCCACCAACCTATATCCCTCCAACCTATATCCCTCCAACATATATCCCACCAACCTATATCCCTCCAACATTTAACCCTCCAAACTATATCCCACCAACCTATATCCCTCCAACCTATATACTTCCAACCTATATCCCACCGACCTATATCCCTCCAACCTATATCCCTCTCCAACCTATATTCCACCAACCTATATCCCTCCAACCTATATCCCTCCAACTTATATTCCTCCAACCTATATCCCTCCAACCTATATCCCACCAACCTATATCCCTCTCCAACCTATATCCCTCCAACCTATATTCCTCCAACCTATATCCCTCCAACCTATATCCCTCCAACCTATATCCCTCCAACCTATATCCCACCAACCTATATCCCCCCAATCTATATCCCTCCAACCTATATTTCTCCAACCTATGTCCCTCCAATGTATACTTTCTATCAATCTAACATTAGAGCCAATTGTTTTAAAATAAATAGTTGTCAAAATTTGTGTAATAATAATTTTAACTGGTAAATGTTAAGAATATGTTGCATATCATATTCAAATTTAAATGCCCGGGTCTGATAGTTTTAATAGTTTAAAAGTTTCTGTATATCAGAATTTGAGGTTTTCATTATTATCAAAGAAATCATGAAAACTAATTACAAAAAATATTTTCTACCTTTGCGCCAAGCTGAAATTGTACTTTATCCGGCATGTTTGTATATTTCTCCGTTTTTCAAGGTTTTTATGAGAGATCTGCTCTGGCCTAGAGCTGAAATACAACTGATGGACCAAGGAGGCTTTCTGACCGTAATATGCCAATTAAAAGTCTAGATCATGCACACCGATGCTGATAAGGAGGAAGGGACATAATGCAAATACACGATGAAACTGGAGAGGGGGGGGGGGGGGCTAGATAGTACTAGGAGATTAATAAAGGAATTGATGCCTCTCCTAAAACACCAATTTACTAATCCTCACATCTTGAAGGCCTTATGTCATAGAACTTTAATTTTTAAAATTATGATTTCTGCTAAATAAAAAAGTAATTTACAAAATTTTGTCTGCCATTATTGTACAGTGAAACCCTTAATAACGAGTACATCGAAAGAATTCATCAAATGTCGTATTCTTCACTTTCTGATAATGGAATGTTGCAGATATTTGGTTCTTTAATTAAATTATTATATGGAACTCTTTAAAACTGTTCCGGCATATTCATGGCTATTTATTTATTTTCGCAAATACTGAAATTTACGTAATATAGTATAAAACTCATTGAAAAATAGTCAAGACGACATTTGATAAATTCTTCCGATGTATTCGTTATTAAGGGTTTCACTGTACTTTCAAAATTTCCAGAGACAATAGAGAATTTTGTTAAAATTTCAATTCAAAACCAAAATTGACCAATTCTTAACGAAATTATATCCGGTATTTATGAAAGCACAAAAAAGCAGACATATTTCAGGTATGTGTTATATGAAAAATATTGCTAAAAATCTGTTAAAAAATATTTTTTTTAATCATTGCGCATACATTATATATTTATACATCCTAAATGTTAATTTCACTATATTAACATTTCTTAAATTATCTGAGTAAAATTATCTGCGCGAAGCGGCAAAAATTTGTTTATATTTTTCCTCTTAATGGTAATCATGGACATGGAGAATGGAGATCAAGTTTCTAAACGGGGATATTTATGCCCCCAAGATTCGGGTGGGGGGGGGGGTAAAAACCCCAGGATTCTGATTCTATGGGATACTTAACCCAAATAACCCCCCTACAAACGCCTCTTACCAATGCAAACTATTTTGAAGATTAAAGATCTCTTCACATTATCATAATTGTTAAAGAATCCCGCTTCCATAAGAATTTCACTCTAGAAAAAATGGACAGATAAGAAAACTGCAGATAACAAATCTAAAGATTGTCTCTTTAATTACAAAATTTTACGGGTCTTTCTTACAAATATTATTGTTAACAAAATAATGAAATAACAGATGGGTACAAATTCATAATTCATGCAAATAACAAATTAAATATCCCTTTTATATAAAAAACGTCTGCCAAAAATCTTATAATTACAGGGTCAACGAAAAATCTATTTCTGGTTCAAAAAGTGAACAAAAATGTATTTAACTTTTTAAAATCCTTCTTAGAAATAAAAAATACTCGCTTTAATGTGCAAAAAAATCATATTTAATTGGTCAAAAAAATTCCAAGGTTCGACTATCTTGAACTTAATGATGGTTCTAGTTTATCAGGCGTGTTTCTATCAGATTTTGAGGAAAATTATCCAAATTTTCGAACTCTGGAAATTTTTACTTTAATGTATCTAGGTCAAAACTAGATATAGGCTTTCCTGTTTTTTTTTTAATAAATAAACGTCAAAAATGTAAAGAAAGATGACAAACTTTAGCGCATAAACCTTAAATCATTTAGTCTGATTTATAACTGATTCATATTAATAAAAAAATAAACGCAAAATAACAAAAGACATAATTAAAAGATTAGCGTTTTCCACCACAGAACAAATTAAATATCTGCCCTGTATTATTACAAATTAAATATCTGCCCTGTATTATTACAAATTAAATATCTGCCCTGTATTATTACAAATTAAATATCTGCCCTGTATTGTTACAAATTAAATATCTGCCCTGTAATGTTACAAATTAAATATCTGCCCTGTATTATTACAAATTAAATATCTGCCCTGTATTGTTGCAAATTAAATATCTGCCCTGTATTATTACAAATTAAATATCTGCCCTGTATTGTTACAAATTAAATATCTGCCCTGTATTATTACAAATTAAATATTTGCCCAGTATTAAATTAAATATCTGCCCTGTATTATTACAAACTAAATATCTGCCCTGTATTATTACAAATTAAATATCTGCCCTGTATTATTGCAAATTAAATATCTGCCCTGTATTATTACAAATTAAATATCTGCCCTGTATTAAATTAAATATCTGCCCTGTATTATTACAAACTAAATATCTGCCCTGTATTAAATTAAATATCTGCCCTGTATTATTACAAATTAAATATCTGCCCTGTATTAAATTAAATATCTGCCATGTATTGAATTAAATATCTGCCCTGTATTATTACAAATTAAATATCTGCCCTGTATTAAATTAAAAATCTGCCCTGTATTATTACAAATTAAATATCTGCCCTGTATTATTACAAATTAAAAGTGAAAAGATAAAACTTGTAGAGTTTAATCTAAAGCAAAAAAGAGGAGAAATTAAAAAATATTAGTAACAAATATTGATAAAATTTGCATAAAAGTTTGTAAGAGTAACATTTTATTCGATTCTTTCATATATGTTGAAGCCCAACCCTAGTCAAACCACTTGTTTTTTCAGATACAAACGAAGATGCGCAACCGATAATTATAATTTCAAATTTCTAAAACTAGAATCTAATTGTTGTTCGTCAGCTTAAGGCCTTGTTTTTAAAAAATTTTACCTGAGGCGCAATCTAGGGCTGGGCATCGTTCCTGGGGAACGATCGATCATTCGCGGGATTGAACGGAATAGAACAAACGATTTGAAAGAACAGAAACACGCCCAGTCCTACGTGCAACTGTATATTTGTAGGGGGGGGGGGGGTGTTACAATTTCTGTTGGTGGTGAAATTTGTTTCGAAATTTATAGTAAAAAAATACCCTGATATTTTCCCCTTTTTCGACTGTACAATCATGGTTTTAGAATGTGTGCGGGTGCCTCCCACACACTTTATGGTACACACTGCAACCCCCCTCCTCCCCTATAGTTGCGCTTTTGTTATATGAATCTGTATGATATGGGGAGTGGGACATTACATAAATATGGCTTTGATAGCTAGTTCGCGATCAGCGTTCACGACTGTCTCAAATATTGCATTAGATTCAATGGAGCATGGCTTGATCTTTAGTCATTAAAGGGACTGTAGGCGTAATTTCAAATGACCTTTGATTCTAAAAAGGAACATTCCTGATTCACAACGGTACGGTAGATATCTTTGTTTTTCTTCCTTGAAAAGTGTCATTTTTTACAATGTTCTTCTTTGAATGTGAAGCCTAAATCTTAAAGTACTCTTGTTTTAATAGTCATCGTTTACTTAGAAAAAACATGAATATATCTTCGACTTTGATCGGACAATGTTTTAAAGAGTACTGTTGTGCATCAGACATTCCATTCTATGAAGAAAAGGTCACGTGATCTTAATTCTAAATTTAATCGATTCAGAAAAAAAACTGAAAAACTTTTACATCTTCAGAAATATTTTAAATTTAAAAATGTTTTGAATTATCATGAGTTATCAATTAATTCCTTGCAACGATTTTAGTTGTCTGCACGTTGTACAAATTTTATGAATAATTTGAATATTTTATTATTCTTGTAGAAACACAGACAGCAAGATTAAAAAAAAGCTGAGGCGTAAATACATAGAAAGACCCGAAGTACAATATTCCGTTCATAATTTATAAAAATACAGAGAAAACATTAATTGTCGTCTTTTCAAGATTTAAGGGTTTTTCGTTCACAATAACCCTGTTGTAGAAGCCCAAAGGAGTTACGCGCAGCATGGACTCTCTCTCTCTCAGTGTCTTGTAATTCAACGCGGCAAACGCGTAACTCCTTTGGGATTCCATTAAAAGCCTAGCATGCGAAATCTGTAAAATCTATTTGATGCGGCGACTCTTTATTAGACTTAAAATTTAAGTCAAATTTTTTCTTTATTTTTAAAGATATTTGTCTTTAAATAATTGAAAGCACTGAAGAATTATCAAAGTTCAAAACCTACATATCTTACTTTTCATGCTATCCCACTAAGTGGTGTCCCTAACCCTAATTTAGATCTAGGGCTATGGTCCACTTTCCTTTCTTCCTCTACTTGATTTCTTCCTTGTCAACAGAGGCTGTTCTTAGGTGTGTTCAAAATCTAGAATTATGTAAAGATTGAATTACGGAATCACAGAGAATTTGCCAAATTGTAATGAGAAAATTCACAATTTCAAGCTCTGGTCTAATTTTTAGGGAAAAGTTCTTTAAATCCTCTAGTTTCTTTCTCCTTAGTATATGCTAAAGTTAAAAATATACGTTGTTCAGCTCAAAATTGAAGAGCCATTGAAAAACAACTTTTCTTTAAAAATGAGACCAGAACTGAAAATTGCGAATTTTCTTTAACAATTTGCAAATTTTCTGTGATTCTGTTATTTGATATTTACACAAATTTTGAATTTGATATAAATAGTATATATACACATTTTTGCTTTTCTGAACTTTAGATTTTGAGAGAAATAGTTTCGCGAATTTTTTTGGGCCATTGGAATACCAAAACAAAAAATTCCCAAAAACATTGAAAAAATAGCATACAGGAGAGTTCCGCAAAAATAAAGTACAATTTTGCACCAGACACCGCTAATCACACTATTTATTACTCACCCTGTAAATTCCAACAAACTTGAAAAAATTTCAAATTTCGGCCTTCCCTTTCAAAGTTTTAAGGGTCAAACTGTATAATATGTTATTATTCAAATCTTTTTATTGATCAAAAAATACATAAGTAACAAAGTAAACTTTATATATATATATATATCGAAAACACGTACATTTTGATTTTAGTATTTTACATAGGGTATCGTTTATTTATGTAGAAATCGTAAATATTTGATAAATGACACATTTTTTTATGTTTTAATTTTAAAGTAAAGTAAATTCAGTAAGGACAGTTAAGTAAGCTGGCAATATTTAATGAGAGCTGTATAATATGTATTTAATAAAAATATAAAGTTTATGAGCATTCTCAATTTTGGCGTAAAAAAAGTATTTTTAAAATATTGGTTACCCTCTTTAATTATTTACAATTAAGGAACATGTTTTTTTAATGAAAATAACACGTCTTAGATAGGCATGAAAGGTTGTCAGAGAAAAAGGATTTGGAAAACAAAATGAAATTATTTTTGAAAACTCTTTTTTCTATGAAAATAAGTTCCAGGGCCCAAAAGGTTATCAAAATTATGTGAAGTACACCTGCAGTATGGAAACAGTGCAACAAAACGGCCGTTTTACACATTTTTTGAGTTAATTCCTTGCTATCCTAATATATTCTCTATTTTTATAGGGGTAGGGTACATTTGACCGTTTTCTGAGAATTAACAATTCTGATTATTATTCAATAGTTGGTCTGTCAGTTTAAAGTAGGCATTGAAGAAGGAGGTATTAAAACATAGAGAATAGAATATTCTCTTTGTATTAAAACTAGAATTAAGTTAATTGTATATTTTTGAAAACATAAAATTGATTTCTTTACGTTAAAAAAATCAAAGTTGTTGAATTCTTAGTAGGCAATAACTTGGTTCGTTTTTTCAAACTTCTCGGGTCTTTAGAAATTTTTTAAGTTCCCAGTAAAGTTGGCGTTCTCCCTATTAAATCCTTGCTCACTAGTCAAATCAAGGTTTTTAAGATAAAAGTAATTGTACAAAAAATCTAACCTTTCAGGGTTCTCCCATGGATATCTTAGGTAACATGATTCATATGATTCATGAAGAAAACGAATTATTTGGTGTAAAGCCTTAAAAGATAATTAAGTATTATGGTTTTGCCCTTGTCCTCTTTATACAAATACTCATATAATAATAATTCCGTAGTCCTGTTTTTTTGTCAAATGCTTATAAAAACACCAGTTAAAGGTCTAAACTGAAGAAATAAAACATAGGGTCGGATTCTGCAGTAAGGCTGGTATGTTTGCACTTCTTGCAGTATTGTCTAGCTTGTATATTTCACTCAAAAAATGGCAAAACGTACCTGACAAGGCATAATTTTTGATCATTTTAAATTGTTTTATGCTCAAGATAATATTTTCAATGCTTATTTCCCGTGATATTCTACCATTTTTCGAGCTTTGAAGAATAACACTTGAAGAATCCGACCTTATATTTTATTTGTTAAGTAGACCTTCAAATGGTGTTTTTAAGAGCAATTGTTAAAAAAAATGGGAATACGTAATTATTAGATGAGAATTTACATAGTAATACAAGGGCAAAACTAAGATACTTTAGGATGTACACCAAATATTTCGTTCTCATCGTACATATTTTACCTACGGTACTCGGATGCTTAGGATAATATTTTTGCATAGCTTAAAAAAAGCAAACTGTTACAGAATAGAGTTTTGAAATGCTTTTACCTTCACAAGTTGACAGTACTTGTAGGGATGTTAACGTTTTCATTTTTCAGAAAACGATCGTTTCGTTATGAAAACGACGACGAAAAATCGAAAACGAAACGATCGTTTTTAAAAACGATCGTTTTTATAAAATTCGTCGTTTCGTTAACGATCGTTAACAACGACCCTTCGTTAACGATCGTTAACGACGGACCTTCGTTAACGAAGAGAGGAAACCGACCTGAAGGGCGTCTGTACTTATCATTGAGTAGTTTTTGAGAAAATATCAAGGAGTTTTAACTCCCCCGCAACTGTTAAACTTCATGTTAAGACGACATTCAATAAAGTTGCATGTAATTCTTTTCCAAAAACGACCGTTTTGATAAAGTTCGTCGTTTCGTCAACGATCGTTAACGACAACCCTTCGTTAACGATCGTTAACGACAACCTATCGTTAACGACGACCCTTCTGTAACGATCGTTAACATAATTGTAAACAAAATTTTTTTTCAAAAACGATCGTTTTTTAAAAACAATCGTATAAAAAACGGTCGCAAATCGTTTTAATAAAAACGATCGTTTTCAAAAACGATTGCTATTCGTTTTCTAAAAGTTCAAAACGAGTGGGTCGTTTTTAAAAACGATCGTTTTTTTCCGGAAACGAAACGATCGTTTTTGAAAACGAAACGAAAAACGATCGTTTACAAAAAACGATTAACAACCCTAAGTACTTGTATATTGCAAGGTCCAACAAAGTTTTAGATAAAAAACTATATGTGAACAATTGTTCAGAGTTTTTAATAAACTTAAAATCTTCCAAATAACCAATTACAGAAAAAGAATACTAAAATGCGAGATTTCTCCGTTCTTTAGTACTTAACTACTTAACTTAAATACAGGGTGTCCCACGAAACATGACAGTTGGTATAAATAGTTTAGAATGTCTTCTTCCATAATTTGATAAGTTTTTTAATACGAAAGACAATAATAAAAATGTTATTTTGGAGTCATATCATAGTAACATTAATTTCAAAGGAAAATATACTAGAGCAAAAGATTTTTTAAACGAAATAAACTGCAAATTGCCTTTAATATCTAATACAGTGTATGAAAGACGACATTCAAAACTATTTATCAACTGTCATGTTTCGTGGGACACCCTGTATTTAAGTTTGGCAGTTTGCTGAAATAATGATTTCTTGCAGAAAGTTATTTAATATATTTATTTATCTATGATTTTTACATTATATTATTTAGATCTAAACATATATAATATAAAAAATATTTCAGATTGATATCTACAAAAAACATGAGTGCATCCCTGGCTCCGAAACTATCATTTCAAACTTTCAAAACAGGTATTTTTTAAAATATCTAAATCTGACATTATTTAGAATATTTAAATATTTAACAAAACATCTTTTTACAACAATTTCCTCGACTTCATCAAAATTTTAGATCAAAGTTGTTATTGTACAGGGTTGTATATATAATATTGTATATTTTATTGATATTTATTTCCAAAATTGGTGGATCAATGAAGACGACATTTTAATTTTAACCAGATGAATATATATAAGAATCGCGAACATAGATTAATTAAGAATAATAGAGAGGACAATAGATGTCGTCTATTCCAGATTTGGATGAAACTCGTTCTCAATAACCCCAAGAGCCCAGGGGATTTTCGCGCAATTGGCGTAGAATTACAAAACAGAGAGCCTGTTCTACGCCGACTGCGCGAAACTCCTCAGGGTTATTGTGAACGAGTTCATACAAATATTGGAAAGACGATATCTAGTGTTCTCTCTGTTATTTTTTATTAATCTATGCTCACGAGCTTTTCTTCTCATATATATTCATCTGGTTAAAATTAAAATGTCGTCTTCATTGGTCCAGCTTTGGAAATAAATATCAATAAAATATATTAGTAAAGGAAATAAAACAAAAGAATTAGAGATAATATCAACAATATTAAGATAATAATAATAATAATTATTATTATTATCTGATCTTTTGTTCTAGATTATTGAAATATTTCTAGTAATTATTTGCATGATAATAATAAAACATTTAAAGTAAATACTTATTTATAATTTTAATGTTTAGTTGATAAAACTGTTGACTATGCCAGTATGGTGAAGAAACTATCCAGTTTTCAAATTGAAAAACTCACATTCTTCTTTAAAGCATTTTTCGATGTAAACAGAGATGGAATTGTGAACGTAAGTTTTAAAAAAATATCATTTATTTTTCAGGAGTCAAAAGAAATTAATATATTATTCGAACTTTTAAAAATCCCATCATACCTAAAAATTACTGTCCAAGATTCATTATTTTAAAATGAATGGATGTTTTTCAAAGTTATGAAAGATTTGAATTTTTAATACTTTATAATATTACTTTTATGCAGGATTCTGATTTCCGCAGTCTGACTGAAAAGCTTAGAAAAATTGCAGGTAATTTTTTAGCAAAAATGTTTATTCTACATAGACTAGGAACCATGGAAGTGGTAAAAACTAAATATTCTAGGTTGGGTAGTGGTACAAACAAAATACTCTAGGTTGGGAAGTGGTACAAACAAAATATTCTAGGTTGGGAAGGGTATAAACTAAATATTCTAGTTTGGGAAGTGGTACAAACTAAATATTCTAGGTTGGGAAGTGGTACAAACTAAATATTCTAGGTTGGGAAGTGGTACAAACTAAATATTCTAGGTTGGGAAATAGTATAAACTAAATATTCTAGATTGGGAAGTGGTATGAACTCTTAATTTCAGGTTGGGAAGTGGTTTAAACTGTATATTCTAGGCGGGGAAGTGCTTTAAGCTGTTTATTTAGTTTAAGAAGTGGTATAAATTGTTTTATCTAGGTTGGGAAGCGGTTTAAACTGTTTATTTCAGTTAAGAAGTGGTATAAATTGAATTATCTAGGTTGGGAAGTGCTTTAAGCTGTTTATTCAGGTTGGGACGTGGTATAAACTGTATATTCTAGGTTGGGAAGTGCTTTAAGCTGTTTATTTAGGTTAACAAGTGGTATAACTTGTATTATCTAGGTTGGGAAGTACTTTAAGCTGTTTATTCAGGTTGGGAAGTGGTATAAATTGTATTTTTAGGTTGGGAAGTGGTATAAATTGTATTATCTAGGTTGGGAAGTGCTTTAAGCTGTTTATTCAGGTTGGGAAGTGGTATAAACTGTATATTTAGGTTGGGAAGTGGTATAAGCTGTATATTTAGGTTGGGAAGTGGTATAAATTGTATATTCTAGGTTGGGAAGTGCTTTAAGCTGTATATTTAGGTTGGGAAGTTGTATAAATTGTATATTCTAGGTTGGGAAGTGGATTCCAAGGATAATCACGCTATGGCGGATGTTATCAGTGTGTTCCAAGAATGTTTACTGGACCAGGTTAAACTTGAAATCGGACTCAGTAAGTTTTTCTTTTCATTTTTTCTTAAATCCACTTATTCAATATTCAATAATATCAAAACAGATTATTTTCTTCAGTTTTAGCTTCTATACTACTTACAATTGTCGTTTGTTTCCGATAAAAATAAAATATTTGTAAAAATCAACTTTTACTAACTTTAAAATTGCAAATAATTTCAGATCAAGAGGGATTGGAGTTCAGAACATGGGAAGAGGCTCTGCGACCAAACAAGGCAGGTTTTTAAAAAGTTTACACTGTTTTTCTTCCACCGAAACCGAACTTTTTCATAAGTGTTTTAATTATCCCATTCCCACTACCTTTTAAAATCAGAAATACTCCTGGGGATGTTAGACTTTATATCGCGAAAATACAGTAAATGAGGGATAAACAGAAATAAAATCATTTAAGTACTTTTATATTACTTTACATCCGATTTTTTTATAATTAGAAAGAACCCCAAATGTAATAGAGAAACCGACCGCTTAGCATTTCCATTCCTGTTGTTATTAAAATTCATTATTTACGAACACTCCCTTTAATAATTTTATTTGAAACTATTGGGAACTCGAGTCTAATTGAATATTTGGTACTCTCTGATATGTAACGTGTTTTCATTCCAACATAATAGTTTAAAAATGAAATACTTTTTTTAAAAGTTTAACATTTAATATTTGTTCTATTTAGTTGGTTGTTGAGAGTGTAACCCTGAACCAATGGTTGAATATGTGGGCTAAACTGTGTAATGGGTAGGAACATATTTTTAAACAATTTTTAAATGTTTTGGCTTTATCGATGGGCGGATTTTCAGTTAACTTATAATTTGGCAACCTGACAATTTGGCAACGAACTTTTCGGTCATACATAAAAACATACAAAGATGTTTACACTAACACATATTTTCTTGGTTAATATTTGAGGCTTTTAAACATGCGTCCAATTTCAGTAAACTAGCATTGCCAGTTTAAAACAAAAACATACGAGATTGCCAATATTCCTATATATATTGCCAATTTAAAACAAAAAATACGAGACTGCTAATATTCTTATATATATTGCAAATTTAAAACAAAAACATACGAGACTGCCAATATTACTATGTATTTATTTTGCCAATTTTTTGGGGTAACCAATAAAAGGTTGTTATAATCATAAATTACCTTAATTTTTTTCGTTGATTTAAATCTTTGATTTAAAGTAAAATGAAAAATGTGGTTTCAAAGATAATCTTGATAGTAAATATTGGTAAATGTAATTGTAAAGATAATAAACGTTGCTTTTGTTAGAAAACTATGGGAATTGACTAAGTCTTTGCCACAAAATCAAATTGTCGAACCCCTAAATCTTTGCAACCTTTGATATTTCACGCGTATGTTATTTGATCTGTCAGAATTATATTGTTTGAAATTTCCAAAGTTGCAAAGATATTAGGAATAGAAAATAAGAGTTTGTGTCAAATACTCAAATCCTTGTTCACTTTAACTAATGAAAATAAAAAAAAATAATAAATGATATGATTAGATCAAATCCAATATTTTGCAGGGCTGGTGGAATTCAAGATTTTCCTATCTGGGTTCAGCTTATTCCACAGGTAGAACATATTACAAGAAAGGGACTGTTAACGTATTGTTTTTTATTGAAGAATAAGAGTTCATTTTGAGCTTACCTTTATGTAAAAAAATTAGTAGAATTATCTTACATACGTTTTGTATTTAGAAAAATTATGAATTCATGTTTTCAAAGAAAGTGTGAATAGTCATGAGATTAAAAGACTGTTATGAAACAAAAACAAATCAATCTAAAAATATTTAAAAATAAATCTATTTTGTAGATCATGTTTGCAGTCCAGGTTGGACAGAACAAGGACAAAATTATCACCAAAGAGTGTCTCAGGAAAATACAGTTTTCAATAACTTACAAAATTTGTCAACTAAATGAACTTTCAGTTTAGATGTTTTTTTTACAATTGTTTCGTAATTTAAACAGAGCTCGGAACTTTGGTTGATATTAAACACTTGATCTCGATATCCAATTTGGGTATACTTTTAAATTTGAGAATCAATGCTTGATTTCTTAATAAAAGTTGTCCCTGCAGGTTATAACCATTACGGGATATCGAAGGAGATCAACGCCTGATCCCGAGATTGACAGTTCTGATATCCATCCGGCTCTTTCGCTCATAAATTTCTCGTTGATTTCTTGTCAAAAATAAAAAATAAAAACTGGTTTCTTCAGACATTTTTATGAGAACTTCTCAGGGCTAAAGGTAATTAAAATTAGTCTTATTATGGATTTACTTTGAATCAAATTCTAATTAAATGTAATTACCATGTTAACAAGCATTATAGGCATTAATATAAAGTAATGATGCTAATACTGTGCCAAAATCAACATTCTAAGAGAGCTTATTTGTTATACTGTTTTTTTTGTTACACATTAAAGTTATTCTTATTCTTATTGCTACACTTATTGCCACTGTTATTCATATTTTTATTGTTTTTCATAAACTTATAATTCTACTTACTGTTCTTGAAACACTTATCATTACTGTTATTCTAATTATTCTTTGTTCATGTTCATGTTTAAAATTCTATTTCAGGATAAACAACTGGAGAATCTAACAGAGGAAGGATACTCAACTATGACATCGGTAAGACTTTAACTAAAGGCGTAGGATTAAGAAATAATGAAAACTAAAAATCAGTGAAAAAAAGAACCATAATGCTTATTTCAAACTACTTTACATGGAAGTTAAGGGAACTTTACTTTACCGTGGGAACCAGCGGTTAACTAACATTTTTAATTTCAAGAAAAAGTAGTCATACACAATGTTATGGTATTTTGAGATGAAAATGCCCGAATTCTTCGCAGAGCGGGTTGTTATTTACTTAATTTTTATCACGGGACGTTAAGTAACTTGACCTCCCTCTGTTGGGGGAAGCATGGGTCGGTAATATTGGTGAAAATGTATTAAAATAACAAATTCTAATCCTATGGTTATACCATTTATAAACAGATTTCTCTCCCATGCACCTTTGAAGTTTGAAATTGTTGGTATCTTAATTACTAAATAGAAGTACAACTTTTTTTCAAAATTAGAATTTTTACTCTATTTACAAATCTGAAGCCCATAATACTTTTATCTTTATAATTAATTAAATTATATCTTATTTTATTATTTTTAGAACGGGGAGTATGAGTTGAATGCGGAGACGTATGATCTTCTGTTTGCAAATTTTCTACTCGGTCGAACCATTTATGGACCAGGTAATAAACCATTTGTGGATTAGATCTAAAACCATTTAGGGACCAGGTATTAAACCTTTTACGGACCAGGTATTAAACCATTAATGGCCCAGGTATTAAACGATTTCTGACCCAGGTATTAAACAATTTATGGCCCAGGTATTTCACCATTTATGGCCCAGTTATTAAACCAGTTATGGCACAGTTATTAAACCATTTATGGCCCAGGTATTAAAAATTTATGGCCCAGGTATTAAGCAATTTATGGACCGGGTATTAAACCATTTATGGACCAAGTATTAAACCATTAATGGCCAAGGTATTAAACGATTTATGGTCCAGGTATTAAACCATTTATGAACCAGGTATTAAACCATTTATGGACGAGATATTACACTATTTATGGACCAGGTATTGAACCATTTATGGCCCATCTATTAAACCATTATGGACCAGGCATAAAACCATTTATGGACCAGGTATTAAACGATTTCTGACCCATGTACTAAACAATGTATGAGTCAGGTATTGTACCATTTTTGAGCCCAGGTATCCAACCATTTATGACCTGGTTATCAAACCATTTATGGCCCAAGTAGTATAACATTTGTGGTCAAGGTATTGAACCATTTATGGGAAAGGTATTAAACCTTTCAAGGCCATGGTATTAAACTATTTATTTTTAAAGAATTACACTACATTATGCTTTATTAATATATTTATCTTCAATTTTCTGTTTATTTTTAGGGAAGTTCATTTTCGGATGTTTTGACAACAGTGATCTGCACAAGAAGTACAAGATACTTCCGGTTATGGCGTAAACCAATATATGAAACATCCAGAGATGCTCAATAAACATTTTTATGAATGTTACATTTAAAAAAAAAAATTTTAAAATTCATTATGCAATTAAGATAAAAATAAATATTATAATTTACAAAAAAAAATTTTGGTAATTTTGTAAAATGTTCATAAAATAAATAAATATTACAATTATAAATATGTGTGTTTTAATATATCTACTTAAAACGGATGATTTTACAGAAATCAAAATATAATATAAATGAAAACGATCAATATATATTGTCTTATGGTTTGTTTTTTCAGGATAAATAGCTTTCTCTGTTTTTTCCTTGAATTTTTTAACTCTCTTCAAACCTTTTATAAACCTGATGATTTCACAAAATCAAAATATAATTAAGAAGAAACGATCAGTGTGCAGAAATATATTGTCTTGATTTTTGCTTCAGAATAAATAGCTTTTTCTGTTTGTTTTTCTTCAAACCTTTTTAAACCTGTTTCCCCTTATTTCACAACTATAAACTTTTTTATGCGTGTAAATAGTATGGAAACCTTCTTTATATTCATCGGTTTTCAATTAACTATTGATCCGCCATGATCAAGCTTTTTTTTCTTACTTTAGTAAAATCAATATTTTGTTTAGATTTGGAAAACTTTTTCAAGCAAAAATTACATGTCAAAAAGTAGACAAGTTTTATCTTTAAATATGACAAGTTAAAGCTATTCGGAATAAAGCAAGCTAAAAAATATCTAATAGCGTTTACTAAAATTGAATTATTAAAGAAAAACTAAAATATCCTAAAGGATGATTAAAAAGATAAATCGTCATATTTCATTAAACTAAAGAAAGGCGTTTAACAACGTATCTACAGACAAAGTAACTGATGGCTCGTTAAGAAGTTTAATTTTCTGATCTAGTTGTTTTACTTTTCTATTTCTGTCTGTTAACATTCTAATGAATGTAAACCTCATATACAGTGGTAGGCGATTATATCAATACAATGAAGACGATACGACTTTCGATTCCAATTTTGATTGATATCAACAGCATACATAAACATTAAAAATCGAGAGAAGCTGTCAATTTAAAAAGCTTCACTTTGATTACTAGTAAAATTGTACTTTAAAAAAAGCGTGTTAACAACCAACACAATTCTAACGATAAAAGAGTTGTCTTCATTGTGTTGATATAATCCTACCACTGTATTATTATTATCACATGATTATATTCCACAAAACTCCTAGTTTGAAATACGGATACAAAATAAAGGTTGCTGCTGAGACATAGGCATTAGAATTTTGAGTTTAAATCCCTAGAATTAAAGAGATGTTTTTTACATTATGCAGTGTTTAACTCAACCCTCCAAAGCTTAACTTTCGAGAACAAATAACAATTTAAATTCATGCAGCGTTCACCAACTGAATTTAACTACTAGCTATAAATTCTTGGAAATATTAGGGAAGCATTTCATATATTCCACTATCTAGGTTTGTACACAGTTATACACGATTCACTGGAGATAGATAGAACTTTTTAGGTTGAATTGTTTGATTCATGTTCGCCGTATTTAAGTTAGCAATTAAAAATGCAAAAAAATGAATTTAAACAAATTTTTCTTTAGAAAATTTATTTAATTTAATCTTTCTTGTTCTTTTATATTTTCTGTCAGGAGAAAGCTTTTTTTTATTCCAGAAGCTAATCTTAGATTTATAAATAATAAATTCTGAATCTTCTACCCTAGGTTTTCTAGGGGGAATTCATGAAATATATTATGCTGAAAAGAAGATTAAAAAGTTGATGTCCTTTAACTTTTTTTTGAAATCTGCAGTCAGAACTTTTGTGTTGTGAATATCAGGATCCAGCATTTTCTCTCCATCTTACGGATTAGTTTAATCAAATTCAAATTGCATAAACCGAAACTACACCAAGCTCTGATATCAAAATTTAGTTTGGCTAGTAATAATCTTTAACGCTTGATCTCATAATCCAATACTTTACAATTTTAGAATCAATGCTTGATCAATAAAAATTTTATCTTTGCATTTTGCAATGAAATACCACTATCGCAGATAAAATAAATTAATCCTGAATGACATGGAGATCAATAATACTTAACCCCGAGATTTACTTTACGAACATTTTGACTTCAGGAAATTTCTGGGTGATATAGATTATTTACTATTTAAAAGATCTGTGGCCGAATTTAAAGAATTTGAGCGACGGTTTAAATTTAAGCCACAGTTTAAATATGGTTGTTTCACCTTAAAATTGTATCAAATGTTTCAAGATTTAAGCCGGCACTTAATTTAAACCGGGTTTTGGCGGATTTAAACCGCGGCTCAAATTCTTTAAATTCCATCTCTGATCACTGAAAAATAACTATAAAATTTCATACTTAAGTTCTTCCTTAAGTTTGAAAAAATAAATTGATTAGAATTTACGGGGAACATGTCAAAATTTAAATAGAAAATAAATTCTGTTCTCTAACATTATAATATTTTTTATCAGTAAAAATATATTAAATGACTAGATTAATACAAATTAAAAAAAAAGAAAAAAAATCAGGGTTTTTTTCAACTTCACCAAAAAACATTAAATATTTATTGAAATTTTAACATTTGTTTTGTTGGCCTTTTTATTTTTGACTTTTCTAGAAGAAACAAAGCGTTGAGAAACTTAACCTTAAAACAAGAAAGAATAGGTTTTTAAAACTCAAATAAACCCCCATTCTCCTTCGCTTTCTAAATTACCCTATCCTGTATACTGTATATAGAAAAAAGTTGCTTGGATTGTAAAAAATAAAAAAGTCAACATTAAACTTTTAATTGGTAATAATTGTTTCATTAAGTTTTTAGTGTTCAATATCTCTCATGTTTAGGTTCAGGAAACCCACTTTCTACCTCCTTCAAACTCAGCTGGTCATCCTGAAATAATGATTATTATAATGATGATGATGATTAAAGAATAATTAGAGTCTGGGAAGTATTCATTGGAGTTCTATGGGAAAGCCCTTATATTGTAGATCCCATGGACATCTCATTGGAGTCTCCCTTATTCTTATTGGAGACCTCCAGATTTTAATCGGAGACCCCTAAATTTTCATATAAAGCCCCAGACTTTCTTCGGAGACTCCAAGCTTTACATCAGAGACTTTAAGCTTTTCATCGAAGACCCCAGATTTCCATGGCAGATCCCCAGATTATTATTGGAGACCACAAACTTTTTAATGTAGACTCCAGATTTTCGTTGGAGACTCCAAGATTTTTTTTGGAGACCCCAAGCTTTTCATTGGAGACCCCAGTATGGAGTCCACAAGATTTGCATTTGAGACCCCCAGATCTTAAATGAAGACCCTAAGATTTCCATTAAAGACCCCCAATAGTTTCCAATGCTACTCCAATGATGAATATTTCTTTCCAGACTTGATTAATGATAGTAATAATAATAATAATTAAAATGATGATAACAATGATAGCATTGACAACAATGATAACAATGAGGAAAATGATAATAATGATACCTGCAGATGATAAGATCCTGATTCTGAATATTTGCAGTATAAAAGTACTCCTATAGATAAACTAACTAGGAGTAGGACTCCAACGAGTGTAGTTCCAACCACCTCCACCTTCCACTCCCCACTCCTAGAAATTCAAAAAGATCCGAATTGAATTGAATTGAATTGAATTGAATTGAAATGAATTGAATTGAATTGAATTGAATTGAATTGAATTGAATTGATTTGAATTGAATTGAATTGAATTGAATTGAATTGAATTGAATTGAATTGAATTGAATGAAATTGAATGGAATTGTGGAATTGAATGGAATTGAATGGAATTGAATGGAATTGAATGGAATTGAATGGAATTGAACGAAATTGAATGGAATTGAATTATTATTGATGTATGTGCTTAACGCTGCCGGAAGTCAATCTAAATGAATTGATAGGTTCAAACAAAATAGGAATGAATATCAGTTTTCATCTTTATTTGAAATTGTACATTTCTTATACTTTATCATCATAAAAAAAAGATGTAAAAGTAAATTTTTACTAAAAGCATCAATAAACTCTTTATAGTATTATCAGGGGTCTTGGTTAAAGGTCAGTGAACCTTAATTTTAGAACCTTTAGAACCCATTTTCAACCGTTACATAAAGATTTTTTTTTTTTTTTTTTTTGACTTTTTATTTTGAATAGTATGTTTTAGATATTTTTCGACGGATTTTAAATTAGTTATAAAAAAAGACTTTAAAAATGTCTAAACAGACAGGATTTACTTTGTTGCTCAGTATTATGGTGTATTTTCTAGATATATAAAAATTTCCTAACCTTTCAATATCAGGTTGTGTGAGATGGCTGTGTGTAAATGTTAGCGCATTTTTTACATCTTCTCCTCCATACTGTAGAAGGAAATCTATAGATATACAGTGCTCCAGACTCTCAGACCAGACGTTGCCCCTTAATAGTAAATATTCGAAATTCAAACTTCTTTTTTTTTATCCATATCGTAGACCTGATATATTTCAAACTATGAATTCTGATAGATCAAATTGCAAAGTTCATATCATTTGTTAAAAATAATATCAAGTTAGTAATAATAAAAAGCATTGAAAAAGAAGGTATTTTTGTTGTGCATGGTTACAAAAAAAATGATGTTTATTAGATTTTTAAAAACCGCAAAGTGGTTGTTTTCTTACTTTAGAGAATAATGCTACGTCTTGTAAAGAGATTTCATTCCCCTTTAAACAATGCTTAAACATTTCCCTACAATCTATGTTTTGTATAGTTCGCAAACTTTTCCAAAAGTTTAAATATCTGTTAGATCTTTTACACTTCGATAAATTCTGACAAATTCTATCAAAATCTTTATAAAAGAAAGTTTACATAATTTCACTCCCCCCCCTCTTTACTTTTCACTCTTTCACCTTCCTTCTCAATTAACTTATAAAGTTTCTTAATGACAAATAAAGTAATTAAAGAACTTCAGACAGAGTGGGACACCCTTCACATTCAATTCATTTATTTATTTATATTTCTTTTTTGTTTCCTATTCATTATTGATTTCTTCATCCTTTATTGATATTGTTTCATTTTCTTTTCTGTAGTCAAAAAAAAATTACATGGAAAAAAAACCTATTATAGTTATAGTCATTATTAAGAAAAATAGAGTCAATTGATTTTTATTTCTAACCAATTATTAATAATTCTATAAATGAATATACGAACTCATTTTCTCTTTGGATAAAGATATTTTGATTATGGGACATTTTAAAGAAAGGGAATTTTGTAGACAGGACTTTTTATAGAGGACATTTCGTAGATAGACATTTTATAGAAGGCATTTCGTAGATAAGACATTTTATAGAAGGCATTTCGTAGATAACATTTTATAGAAGGCATTTCGTAGATAAGACATTTTATAGAAGGCATTTCGTAGATAAGACATTTTATAGAAGATATTTCGTAGATAAGACATTTTATAGAAGACATTTCGTAGATAGACATTTTATAGAAGGCATTTCGTAGATAAGACATTTTATAGAAGGCATTTCGTAGATAGACATTTTATAGAAGACATTTCGTAGATAGACATTTTATAGAAGGCATTTCGTATATAGACATTTTATAGAAGGGATTTCGTAGATAAGACATTTTTTAGAAGGCATTTCGTAGATAAGACATTTTATAGAAGGCATTTCGTTGATAAGACATTTTATAGAAGGCATTTCGTAGATAGACATTTTATAGAAGACATTTCGTAGATAAGACATTTTATAAAAGGCATTTCGTAGATAAGCCATTTTATAGAAGGCATTTCGATAAGACATTTTATAGAAGGCATTTCGTAGATAGACATTTTATAGAAGACATTTCGTAGATAAGACATTTTATAAAAGGCATTTCGTAGATAAGCCATTTTATAGAAGGCATTTCGTAGATAGACATTTTATAGAAGGCATTTCGTTGATAAGACATTTTATAGAAGACATTTCGTAGATAGACATTTTATAGAAGGCATTTCGTTGATAAGACATTTTATAGAAGACATTTCGTAGATAGACATTTTATAGAAGGCATTTCGTTGATAAGACATTTTATAGAAGACATTTCGTAAGTAAAACATTTTATAGAAGTCATTTCGTTTTAGACAGGAAATATATTGGCGCACAGATAAGAATAAGATATATAAAATAAAGAAAGATGATGTTTTGTGCCTTAGCCAAAAAAAAATACTTTAAAGGGAGTGACCGGCAATGCATGGTAGTTTAGCTGAGAATGTATATAGTATTGGGAAGACATTTTTTAGGATTCATTTGAGACATATAAAACGTTTTAATGGTGTATTACTGAGTTTGAGTGCAAAGTCGACGTTCAAAATTATCCATTTGAGTTGTTACGTTTTGAGAAAATTATTAAATAACGACGACAACAAATGTAAAAACCAATTAGATGTTTAGGATCTAATTTCTCAATATAAATTTTCTCAATTAATTAATGTTAAAATTAATTATTTATTCTTCATCATTACATTGAATTTCTTTTTCTTTATGAATTTGTTTGCAGATTTCTTCAAATTATTTAAATGTTGTCTTTTAAATAAAAGTTCCAGGAAATCAACAAAAAATGTTTTGAACAATGAGACATTAGATAAACCAATAACTGAATAAGATTACTTATTTTCGATGATGACAGTCAATTTTCATTTTCTAAACCTGTTTCTTCACAATACTACGTACTCAGTTCAACTACCATACATTGCCGGTCCGTCGCTTTAATACTGTTATACTTTCCTTAACATTTCAGCGTTCGTTTTGTTTTAGGGTCATCCATGTATAATCAAACTATGCTAAAGATTATTTATGATGGTTAATGGTTACAATATCAATATAATTATTTTCGGTGTAATGGCACTTTCCCAAATGCATTTTCCCAAGGGTGACTTCCCAAGTGGCAATTTCCAAAGCGGCAACTTCCCAAAGGTTAGGTTAGACCTTCTGAGGCACCGCAGACTGCAATGGGGGCAGAGCGCTCAGTCTAGAACATCTTATTTTTTCCATATAACAGTGTTATAGATGCAAAACATTAAAACTCAGACTGTCTATATGTATGTTGAAAAAAGAATTGCACATGATAAGGGAAGGGTGATAAAATCGCAAATTACGATTTTTGCTATTTTTTCCTAAAAAAGTCGAACCGCTCTTCTTAAAGTTTCGCAACCGAGGTAAAAACATTTCCATGGTTTCCGTGGTTCTCTCGAGTTCCCCATTTAAAATTTGAGGCAAATCTGGCAATTGGTTCTTGAGTTATGATCGGACATACAAACAAACAGAGATTACAACTTTATATTTATAGATTTTTATTCGAGGGTGTTTACTTACTAATGTAATATAAATAAAAAAATTTCCTGTTTAAACGAACACTGGTTCACGACTTAATAATATATTCATTCATAGTTAATTTTGTTTCATTAGCAAATTAGCAAGATCAATAGTAATTAAGTTTGTTTTGGTTAATCTTAATATTTAAAGGTTTCTAATGAACCTAACAACTTATTGTACAAATGTTTAATTTTGTAAATACAGAGAGAGACAAAAAGATAATTAAAGAAAATATAAAATATTTTTCTGGAAATCTTTTAGTGAAAAAAATGTAGAATGTCTTGGCTTTTGATTTACCAATATCACGATTGCGTTGAGAGTATCCCCCCTCCCCCCACCCCCCCCAAGGTTTTAATCAATTAACTCAAAAACTATTTGAGATAGAATGCTCAAACACCTAGATTTTTCCAACTTAATAGATGAATGTCTGCTGTTTCAACAAAAAAATCGAAAACAGTCTAAAACTTTTATTATATGAATTACAGATCTAAAATTAACTTAATTTTAAAATCAATACTTGCAAAAAGATGTTGGAACACTACTTTTTTAACCATTTTCCGACGTACTATATTAATTTTTTAAGCCTACCTGCATGGAACCCCTTAACCATTACAATTTAGAGGTCTACGTTTTTAAATGACCCTGCCTTGAAAAGTTGGACTAGGGACAAAATAGACCAAAATAGCCCAATCGGGGCTAACTAACTGATATTAAAAAAAAATACAAAATAAGAAATATTTACCTGCACTGCACAGTTTTAACTGTTGCAAGACTAGATTTAAATACGTGACCCTAGAACAATAAAAACCGGTTTTAGGCTAGATAATTTTTTTTTGGTTAAGATCAAATCGTTAGAAAAAATACCTAATCAATTAAATTCACAAACGTTACAATCGTTTAACATTCCGTTAAAACAAATAAATTATTTGAATTTGAGTCTCATCTATCAATACCGGTCCATATCAACATTCAACATATTTTTCAGAATTGAAATATCAACCTCCTTAATAAATGGTTTTGGATTTGTTTCTAAGTTTCTAACTGAATGCAATTTTTGATAAAATATTCCTAATGTTGCTTTTAATTAGCCAAACCTGGTGCAAGATGGATTAGACATTTGCAATGGACAAAAAGTACATTTTCTTAACAATTCATTTAACTCTAACAATTTATTGAACTCTAACAATTCATTGAACTCTAACAATTCATTGAACTCTAACAATTCATTGAACTCTAACAATTCATCCAACTCTAACAATTCATTGAACTCTAACAATTCATTGAACTCTAACAATTCAT